>NW_006282183.1:15636-26518 GCF_000327345.1 Myotis davidii | reverse complement strand
ATATACAAAGAAAAAAGAATCCTGGCAGAACAAAGATCTACAGAAATATAACCCAGGAAGCTCTAAAGCCACAAAGACTCACATTAAAGGAAATATAAATTCCTAACCTGTTGCCTGTAAGCTAAATTAAACAAAGATTTTCTTAATAAATAAATAAATAAATAAATAAAATGTTTGTGTGTAAATTAAATATGGTGCTATCATCTTTATTTTTAACTTATACAAAGAGAAAAGAATCCTGGCAGAACAAAGATCTACAGAAATATAACCCAGGAAGCTCTAAAGCCACAAAGACTCACATTAAAGGAAATATAAATTCCTAACCTGCTGCCTGTAAGCTAATTAAACAATAAGATTTTCTTGAAAATAATTAGGCCCTATAAAATCATGGAGGGCAGGGGCACTGTGTCCTCTGAATATATCCCTGGACCTGTCTTAAACTTTAACTTAGTAGAAGTTACCTTTAGGGCAGCCCTAAGGTCACTAACATATTTTTCTCACTTGCAGAATGAGACCATCACAAAAGAAAAGGATGTTCTTTACCTTGTGTTTATTTAATAAAGCATATGTTGGGTACATACAATGACAAACTATTAGAAAAGCACTGAATTGAGTATTTCCTCTATGCGATACTCAATGGGCTCATTTAATAATTCACTGCAATTTCACTGAACTGAATGATTGTTTTGGTGCTGTGCAAACAACAGTAGGTTTTCTACTGTTCATCCTTATGATGTAGTGGCTTTTGAAGTATGATTACAGTGACCCTATGTACTCAGATATTCTGAAAAGTGTTTGTGAAATATAGATAATATCTGCTACTGTCAACATTATTTACTGGAAACAATAAAAGTTCAGTACCAAACTGAACTTTAGAACTGATTTTAGAATTTTTAAAATAATTTTTAAAGAATGTTTGCCATGAAGAAATTGTTATAAGATGTACCATCACAGAGAGTTTGATTCATTTAAGAATTAAAATTATTCACTGTGTATTATTCATAGATCATTTCATTTGAACACTCCTTAGTGAGTAAACTCTCAGTGTATAAAAATAGTAAAATATTATTCGAAGAGTACAACACAGTAACCTTATTTTCACCCTGTTGAGCTTGCATACCTGAAACAAGGAATAACATTCTTCTCAAATATTCCTGATAAGGTCATTTTTCCTTCTTAAAGCATAAAAAATTTCTTGGTAAATGGAAAGACCTATTTATTCTAATTTGTTATAGTTGCCATAACAAAATGCCACAGACTGGGTGGCTTGAACAAAAATTTATTTTTTTGCAATTCTGAAGGTATCGGTAGGGTTGATTTTTCCTGAGGCCTTTCTTTGCTTACAGATGGACACTTTCTAGCTGCTTTGTATTCACATGGTTGTCCCTCTGGGCAGACATGCAAGCCTGATGTTTTAATCTCTTAGTCTAAGGATAGTACATAGTTTGGATTTGGGCCCGCCCAAATGGTCTCATTTTAACTTACTTACCTCTTTAAAGGTCCTATTTCCAAATACCTTCACATTCTGAGGTACTGGGTTTAGGGTTTCAATACATGAATTTTGGGAGTAAACAAGTCAGCCCATAATACTACTACAGATAAAATCTGTTTTCATGTGAAAATATCTTTACTTCATTCTCATTATTAGAATATTAGAAGCCTGGTGCCCAACATTCATGCACTGGGGGGGGGGCTCTCACAGTCTGGGACCCCTAACTCCTTACCACCTCCTACAGCATAGGTGGGAGAGGCTCCCACTACCACTGCTGCACTCATCAGCCATGAGCCCAGCTTCTGGCTGATCAGTGTTCCTCCTGTAGGAGCACACTGACCACCAGGGGGCAGCTCCTGCATTGAGTGTCTGCCCCCTGGTGGTCAGTAAATGTCATAGAGACAGGTAGTTCTGCTGGTGGTTCCACCATTCGGTCGATTTGCATATTAGGATTTTATTATATAGAATAGTTTTGCTGGTTACAAATTCTAAATTGCCAGCATTGTATAAATGTTATTCCATTGTTTCCTGGCTTCCACTATTGTTGTTTAAAAGTCTTCTCATTTCCAACTTTCACTTCTTTTTAGACATTTTTTCTTTTCCCTTTGGCTGTTTTTAAATTCTTCTCTTTGTCTTTGGTGTTCTGCAGTTTTATTATATATCTATGTATAGACTTTTAAAATTTTTCTCCTTGGTATATGGGGTGCTACCCTTATTTGTAGAGTTATATTTCTCATCTGTTTTAAACATCAGCTATTTCTTTTTAATATTGCTGTTCTACTCTTCTCCTTATTATATCATTTTGGCATTCTATTAGACATATTGTGGATCTTTATATTGTATTCTCCATGTCTCTTAATTTCTCAATTTTATTTTTAATCCTCTTTAGCTCTTTGAACCACATTTTGATATTTCTTTAGCTCTTACTTCCAGCTCACTAATATTATTTTCAACTCTTTGTTCTTCTGTTTGACATGTATATTGACTTTTTAACATCAACTTTTTTTCATTTTTACAAATTTAGTTATTTTTCTAATACATCTAGTACTGTTTAAAAGTCTCTTGATCCTTGTGCACTTTTTATTTTCAAATTTTATTTTAAATATTTTATAATAGTATTTAAGTTTTTACCTTGCCTGGCTGGCGTGGCTCAGCGATTGATGATTGAGCCATGAACCAGGAAGTCAGGGTTCAATTCTGGGTGAGGGCACATGCCTGGGTTGTGGGCTCGATCTTGACTGAATTATTACTATAATGGTTACTATAATTTTCTAATATTACCTCTTCTACATTTAATAGTCATTATTCCACTATAGCAAAGAGCTTTCTCTTATCTCTATGTACTTATTTAATAATTTAGTTATATCAGTGAAGATTCATGGATTCCCATTTTATTCAGTGTGATAGAATCCACTAGTATTGTTTTATTTTTATTTATTTTTTTATCCTCACCTGAGGATATTTTTTCCATTGATTTTTTTTTTCTTAGAGAGAGTGGAGGGGAGGGAAGATGGCAAGAGAAAGAGAGAGAGAAACATCGACGTGAGAAAAACACATCAATTGACTGCCTCCCTCAAGTGCCCCGACCCAGGCCAGGGATCAAGCCAACAACTGAGACACATGCCTTTCCTTGACCAGGAACTAAATCCACAACCCTTTAGTCCGAGGGCTGGTCCTCTAACCACTGAGAAAACTGTCATGGCAATATTGTTGTTTTGATGGTTAAATTGTCCCAGATTTGGCCAATTAGAGCTCCTTCAAACTATTTTATATATCCGTTGTCCATGTCCCCATCATTCATTGAATATACTCTGACTTTCTGGTATAAGACATTGCTATCCCTGCCTCAACCCTGAAATCAAGCCATTTCTCCAAAGAGCTCTAGGTATTATTTAGTGAAGAATGGTATTTAGAATGAAGATCTAGGTCTTAGCTCTGCTTTTTATAACCTGATATCTCAGGCACTCTGAAGTAGACAAAGCAACAAAATATATGTATGCAGATACATATGTGCATGTCTATATACACACAATTTTACATTCATTTCTATATCTATCTATGCATAATTGAAAGTCATAAATTCACCCAGTATGTGCAATTTAATTTAATGCCACATGGTACATTCCATATTTTCCCTTTGCATATTAGTAACATCCATCTCAAAAGTGAGAACTATTATTCCCATTATCCTCAATCCATTCAGTTATTTATTGTATGTAACCTGCTGGGCCTCCACCCTACTTGGGCCAATCCTCATGAATTAATATTTTATTGGACTCAATCTGTGGGAACCCTGAAGGTCTGCAGTGAGATCACTCTCCTATAGAGGATCTGGGTTTCCTCCTACCAAGAGCCAAAGGTACAACTAGTGTGAGATAATGTAAACTCTCCTACCAAGCACCCTGGTTAATTCAGAAGCTTTAAGTTAGCAATCTCGCATCACAGCAAGTCTCAGTCTATGTCTCCTTGTCCCAGCACTGACCATTCTCCTTTCTGATATCAGTCCTCTGGTTGTTGGGGGGTGGGGATGTTTGTGAGAGTAGGTGTCTTGTTTCTTTGTGGGTTTTTTGTTTTGTTTTATTTTGTTTTGTGTTGTTTGGTTTTTCTGTTTGTTTTGTTTTTGGATGCTCTTTGTTTCTTTATTTCTTTGTTTTTAACATTAAAGATTTCCATTGGCTTCTTGCAATCCCACAAATGCTTCTAAAGTAAGGCTTCTAATTTATCCAAATTCATTTGTACTAAGTAGTAGATAGCTTTAGAGCATCTAATCAGCCCTACCTTGTCATTACGTGTCCATATGCTTATTTGAGTTGGTCTTTCGCTATGTCACAAAACTATTAATGCTCTTGAAACACCCTGGGAATCTCTGTGATAGCCTGGTTACTGTTTTAAGGCAGAAAAAAAAAAGTCAGACTAGAGAAGTTATTGGGTAATACTTCTATTTTGTTATTATCAGAAAATGGGAATTCTTTATAGCAATGTTGTGATAAGAATAATTCTTTTTCTTAATCTTAAAGATAAAAAGGTCTTTAACATTCCTTTGATTCACTCCCCTAATTTATAAACATGGGGAAAATGCATCCCGGAGAGGAAGGATTTCCACCAAAGTAAATGGCATTTTGGTGGGCTTGCTTAGATTTATTTAGAACTCAGGTTTCTGATCTACTATCCCTAATTTATTTCTGTCCAATCTTCTTTTTCTAACCAAACCCTATGATTCTTTTTTTAAAGCATGTTTTAATGTTTAAAATAATACATGACCATTTTAGAAAAAACTGTAAATGTATAAAAAGTATAAAGAAAATAAACTTTATTTACAATCCTACTACCTGGAGATACTATTAACATTTTGGAATTTTTAATGCTTACATCCTTTATTTTCATAGCTGAGATCATACCATATAGTTTTGTGTCTTTTTTCACATAATATCATTAATATTTCCTCACTTCATTAAAATCTCTTCATAAGCATTATTTTTGATGCTACATAATATTTCATCATATGGATGTACTTAAGTATAGTGAACTATTCACCTTCACTAAATATTTAGATTGTTCCTTTTTTTCCAACTATACATAATGTTCTAAAAAATATTATTTTTTATTTAATGTTAGTCCACACTAATGATTATTCTTAAAAGCAGATTCCTAGAAGTAGAAGTACTATGTCAAAGAATCTGAATGTAATTAAGATTCCTTATATATGCTGCCAAATTACTTTCCAGGAAGATAGCAACAATTTATGGACACATAATGACAAGGTAGGGTTGGTCTTGCAAAAGAAACCATAAACAAAATAACAAGAAATCCCACCGCATAGGAAAACATATTTGCTGCCTTAACCGGTTTGGCTCAGTGGATAGAGCGTTGGCCTGCGGACTCAAGGGTCCCAGGTTCGATTCCGGTCAAGGGCATGTACCTTGGTTGTGGGCACATACCCAGTAGGGAGTGCGCAGGAGGCAGCTGATCAATGTTTCTCTCTCATCGATGTTTCTAACTCTCTACCCCTCTCCTTTCTTCTCTATAAAAAATCAATAAAATGCATTTTTTTTTAAAAAAAACATATTTGCCAATGTGATATCTGATAAGGGTTTAATCTTCAAAATTTATAGGGAACTCATACAACTTAACAAGAGGAAGATAAACAATCCAATCAAAAACCATGCAAAGTATCTAAATAGATACTTCTTGAAAGAGGACATATGAAAAAAATGCTCAAAATCACTAATCATCAGAGAGATTCAAATCCAAACAACAATGGAGTACCACTTCACACCAGTCAGAATGGCTATCATCACCAAATCAACAAATGGTAAGTGCTAGCAAGGATATGGAGAAAAGGGAACCCTCTTGCACTACTGGTAAGATTGCAGATTGGTACAGCCTCTGTGGAAAACAGTATGGAGTTTCCTCAAAAAATTAAAAATGGAACTCCCATTTGGCCCTGTGATCCCACTTCTAGGAATATATCCCAAGAAATCAGAAACACCAGTCAGAAAGAACACATGTACCCTATGTTCATAGCAACGAAATTTACTAGTATAATAGCTAAGATTTAGAAACAGCCTAAGTACCCATTCAAGGGCATGTACCTTGGTTGTGGGCCCATCCCCAGTTTGGGGTGTGCATGAGGCAGCTGATTGATGTTTCTCTCTCATCGATATTTCAAACTCTCTATCCCTCTCCCTTCCTCTCTGTAAAAAATCAATAAAATATATATTTAAAAAAAAATAGATCCAGAGACAGAAACAGAAACATCGAACAGACCATCAAACCTCAGAGGGGAGGCAGGGAAGGGTGGGCAGGGAGGCCAGGAGGGAGAGGGGGAAGGGGGAGGTAGCACTAAAGAGATCAACCAAAGAACTTGTATGCATATAAGCATAACCAATGGACACAGACAATAGGGAGGTGAAGGCCGGGACTGGAGGGTGGGGGCAGGCTGGGAGAGGACAATGTGGGGGAAGTAAGCATATGTAATACTTCCAACAATAAAGAATTTAAAAGAAAGAGAGAGAAAGAGAGAGAGAGCGCTGGTCTTAATGTCCTTACCATGGTTCTTCCATTTGGGTTTGACCACTCTCAAGCATTGCTTTTCATTATTTCCTAAAGTTCCAAAGTCACAGAGCTCTTGAATTATGGAATGGAGCCTGGGGATACCATAGGCATCCTTCCAAGTAGGTACGAGTGACCACGGGAGCACTTGAGAAGCCCTGCTTGTACAGATTGGCCCTTCTTCCTCTCCCTGAGGCAACATAATCTTATGGGAGATCGCAGGTTCATGAATTAGACATAACAGGAATGTCCCCTTCCTATTCTGTGTCATCTCTGGTAAGAGAGGTAAGCCTCATGAAAACTTATTTTCCTTATCTATAAAATGTAATCTGATGCCTACCTAATTACAAGGATTAAACGTAAAATTGCCTGATAGTTCTTTATCCCCTAATTAGTCCTTCTTATCAAGCTTGAACATTTACCCTTAAGACAATTTTAAGAGCTAGATAAACCAGGATATGCTTTTTCTACAAGTCACAGTCAGTATACATAGCTTCCTACCATTTATCTGCCCCGTGAGTTGATATATTAGAAGCTTGCCTATTCGTAATGTAGCAGCATGAAAACATGAGACTTTCAAAAGACTGGCCTAGGAATTGGGCATCCAGGGCACAGAAATCCAAATGGGGCATTTTCATAAGCTATTTTATCACATTTCGGGTTGCTCTACCTGGACACAGAAGTGCCTGGCTAAGAGTTAACTGTGTACTGCAACCTCACCCTTGGTTATACATCTACTTTTTAAAAGCTTTTAAAAGCTTCACCCAGACCTACTGAATTGGAATCTATGTGGGATGGAGCCCAGGTATCTGTAATTTTTTAAAGCTCCCTAGTTGATTTTGATTCACTGCCAAGGTTGAGGTTTAATGGATAATGTGATTCACGGATTCTGGAATGTAAAAGCTGGAAATGGTCATCTAAACCTCTAATTAAACACCCTTGATTTATAGATTAGGAACTAAGGCCTACAGAGGTTCAATTACTTGCTAACCATCTCATAGTTTGGCAATAAGAGGACAAAAACCTAGAATTCTAGCACATCACCAGATTGTCTTCAAGAAGCTTATTAGATAGAAGAAAAATGTCTCAAAGAATGCAAAAATAAATTTTTAAAAGCAATTACTGCCATTTGGCATGGGGTTTTTACTGCTCTCATTTTCAAATGCTCACATTTCATATCGCATGTATATGTGGATGAAGAAATCGGATCTCCGTTCTCACCTGGCTGACGGGCCAGAAAGTGCTTACTTTGCCTTTTCTCTCCCCAGGAAGGAGTGGCTGCTGCTGCAAGCAGGATCTCTGTTGTCCTCAGTACGTTCAGTATTCTTGACTTTCCTGGTTTTCAAAACTGTTTGCATGTGCAGGATTCGAGGTTTTAGATGTTGGCAAAAAGGTTCTCCATGGGCTGCCACCTCAAAAACTCTTTTTTATTTCTAAAACGTAATTGTTATTATTACCATGAACTTTGTGAAGACCCCTTCTCTTAACATACACTGTTTCTTCTCTAGATAGTAAGGGTAGGAGCACCGAATGTTGAAAGTTGCTTAGGTACACAAGAGATCTGATGATGTCAAAGACTTTGGGTAGAAAAAGGACTTAACAAAATCAATATTTTACAGTTTCATTTTGACTACAGACAGCCTGCTAATGAACTTTTAATCACATTGTTTATGAAGTCTTAATTGAGGCTTTATTTTAACTTTTAAAGGTTTCCAAAAAAAAAAAAAATACCTAACCATACAAAAATGCCTGGCTAATTTTTATTCATTTGGGGCTATGCTGAAAAGTGCTAGGTCCTAAAATATTGCTTAAAGGCCCTTAGTTCACAGTTGACACGTTCTTAACATTTACAGTGATTCTAGAGACCCTTAGTATCTAGGACTACAGTTCCTCTCTCCGTGTTTTTCTTGGATTGGATTTACAGCCAACTGGTTGTAATTGACCCTCTATGGGGACAAGTTAGGATATGAACATATGATTTTCCTTTTTTAAAAAAGAGAGAGAGCAAGAGAGAGTGACCAAGAAAAAAAATCACCATTGATATTTATCTTAAACTTCCTTCATTTCCAGCTTCTCTGGCAGCAAGTCAAGCTGCTGTCATAAAGTAGAACTCTCAGTAAAAGAGGTTCCTAAAGGACACAGTACTGAATGCAGAACCACTTAAGAAAGAGTGAAATGGAAAAGACAAGCGTTTTCTGTTCTTTAGGGTGCACGCAGCACCTGAGTCTTTCCACAATAGTGGCCATTTCCACACAGGAAAATGAATCATAAACAGTCTAAGGACAAATGGGGACAGTGGGGACAAACCTCTATCAGGTATCCATGGACAGCAAAGGCCTGGCAATATACACAAGCCCTCCCAGCCCTGACAGCAATGCCTGCACCTCTCTCTAGGGAACTGACCCCAGCTCTCTCTGCGGAACTCAGCTGTGGCTCCTCTGTACTTCCTCAGTTAGTAAGCCAGTTCCCTAAAGAAAGAAAAACGAACTAAGGTTTCACTAAATGAAAGTCTGAAATTCCTTTTAATTTAACCTACCAGGGTTGGTTTTGAGGAGAGAGAAAAAAAGAAATAGAAATAATTCTGTATGGAGTGCATGAAATGCTTGTAAACTTATCCCCCAGAGAAACTTTCACTCCCATGCCTACTCTACAAAGTCCTGATTTGTGAGAATCTTATTTTAATCATCTAAATTCAGCCATGTCCCAAACTCTCTAACCTTATGGTCATGGCTTGGAGTTCCTTCCCCATGTGCTAGAAAACACAATGCAAATCATGCTATTCAACAGCTTCCAGTTTTCCCTTCAAAGGATGCTAAAAAGTTAACTACAACTGAAGCCTGTTTTATGTTAAAGTCCCAGGAGTGTAAATAGTCAAATAGAGACTTTTTAGTCATTAGCATTGAAAGAACATCACACACCAACTGCTTCACCTGGGCACGAGTGAGGAGTGCTGCTTTCTGTACAAAGCTGCTGACCACAGCGGGCGTTGGCCTAGCTGTCAGACTGTGAATAACACTGACCAGAGCAGGAGGCTGTTAAGCAGTGGCCAACGGATGCAGGGTTTCAGCGCATCCCGGTTTGGGTTCCTCAAGCTTCACACTAGCCTTACATTCTGCGGCACTGAAGCAGACGAGAGGCGGCCCTGGCCCATGGCATTCAATACTTACAAACCTGGCAGCTGGGTAGAGGGCATGTGGCAGCAAACCCTTGGCACCAATGACTTCAAAAAGCATCTCTTAAGCCTTGCGCTCTGCTATGAGAACTCCTGCCCTCTAGTAATAATAGGAGCCAAGAATTTTTGAATGCTTAATTGTGCTAAGGCCTTACCAGCGTTCCTTCACTAATTCCTCACAACCAGGAGGGAGATAATATCCTTATTCCTACTAGAGGCCCAGTGCACCTTGAAACTAACTGTAGGCCGCGAGGCTGCGGTAGGCACAGGAGCGGGTCTCGGCCCATCCTCCGTGCCCCCACCTGGCCCCTCCTGCCTTGGCCCCTAGTGCCCTGTCCGCTGGCAGCCCCATTCCGCTCCCATGCGCTGACAGCACTGGCCCCGCTCACACCCACTGACAGCATGGAGTGATTGGGGGCAGCGCAGGACGCTGGCAGTGGTGCGTGTGGCAGCTCTGGCACCAGCTGTGGGTGTGAGTGGGGCCAGCGCTGGCAGTGGGCGCAAGCGGCGGCTCCAACACCAGCAGCGGTTGTGAGCGGGCTGTCGCCTGCAGGTGCGAGAGGTGACTGCTGCCCCGATCGCCCCTCAGGAGCAGGGGGAGTGGAGAAGCTCTGAGGGGCAATTGGGGCCAGCAGCTGCTGCTCACACCTACTGATGGCACTGAGCAATCAGAGCCTGCACCGGGTGCTGGCAGCGGGTGCAAGTGGCGGTTCAGGCACCAGTGGCAGCAGGTGTGAGTGCCTGGCAGGACCGCAGCACACAGGAGCAAAGAATTTTCAGTAACCACCAGAGGCTCACCCTGATGATAGCAACCAGCACCCAGCCTTTGTCTGGTGCCCCCATTCACCTGCTCCACCATCTTGCCACAGCTGACACCCGCCATGTTCAGCTCTCTGCCTCCTGCTGGACACCCACCATGTTCTGTGTGTGCCCCCTGGTGGTTAGCACACATCATAGCGACCAGTTGTTCGGCGCCAGCAGCTGCTGCTCACACCTACTGATGGCACTGAGCAATCAGAGCCTGCACCGGGTGCTGGCAGCGGGTGCAAGTGGCGGTTCAGGCACCAGTGGCAGCAGGTGTGAGTGCCTGGCAGGACCGCAGCACACAGGAGCAAAGAATTTTCAGCAACCACCAGAGGCTCCCCCTGATGATAGCAACCAGCAAC
>NW_006282183.1:8306-15335 GCF_000327345.1 Myotis davidii | reverse complement strand
TAGATAGATAGATAGATAGATAGATGATAGATAGATAGATAGATAGATAGATAGATAGATTTTATGCACAAAGAAACTGAGGTTCCAAAAAGTTAAGTAACTTGCCAGGGATCACACAATTAGTAGCAGAGCCCAAATTAAAAACCAGGCCTATCTGATTCCAAAATCCATGCCTTTCACCATTACACAATACAGTGCTGCCAGCTCCTAACTTGCGCTGTTCCCCTGTAATGGCAGGTACACTGAAGGAGCAGATGCCCACCCAAGAGAGACAGAAGGAATGAACCGCTTTTGGGGTTTACTAACATCAGTGTCTTGGACTCAGCATATCTTAAATGAGATCTGATTGTCTTGACAAGATTCTTATGAGATTTGGGTGGCTTGTCACATTTCTACAGAAGCGGTATAGTAGTTTGGTGATCATCAGTAGCCTCTCCTTTTAGCATTTAGCAAGATTTCAAGCTATTTTTTTTCATATAAAACAACAGCAAAATAACATTAATGATTTATTAAATGTCTATATGTGTGACTGGGCATTTTGCAATTTGCTAGAAGCTGTAATACAGCATCAGTAATTACATCATCTGCAAGAATTTAGCTACCTATGGGTGGACCCCTGTGCCCTCCCAATGGATAAAAACCCTGGGTTGACCAGTCAGAGAGGGCATATCACTACCTGAACCACCAGGATACTGAGAATAGCACTGCTCCTTGGACACTTGTTCTGAGAAAGGAGCCTTTTGACATCTGGCCCAGGCCCTGAGTCAGCAACTGGATACACATACTCAAGGTATACTAAGGAGAAATTATTAACCATGCAAACTAGCCCCAAATGGCTTTTCTGATTATTTGCTAGCATGCAGGTGGCTTGGCGAAGAGGGCTGCAATTCTAGAATGTTAGTTTTTGTAGTATGAGAAAATCATAACTTTTTTTTCCAGGAACTTGTTTTGCCACAGATTTAAGGCAGTAATTTGTTACAGGCAAGACATTTATAGGGGCTGCGTTATCGAAGCTAGAATCATCAAGAAATTCTATCAGAAGACACAATGTTTAAGTATAGGTCTAATTACTGCAATCATTTCTTTTTTGTTTCCTTTGCAGAGATCCACTTAATCCCATCTCTTAGTGTGGGCACAAGCTGACAGTTGCATGACAAGGAATGTTTCCCTTTGTAAAAAACCCACTTCCTTTCTGTGTAGTTTTAGCCTAATTGAAATGTTTCCTATTAAGCTCAATCAAGGCAGCAATTATCTAATTACTCACTTATGCTTTTCCAGCCAAAAATTTGCCTAAGCTGGTATATTGGAATGAGGGAGTGCATATTTATTATTGCTTTAACATTTTCCTGTTTGGCTTTAGACAATAATCATAAACATTTATTTCTAGCTCACCAGAATATATCTGATTAATTCTACTATTTTCTATAAAAATTGTACCACTGTAAGCTACAATACAGTGCCAAACATAGCCCTGCCTATGAAATGTGCTTTAAGAGGCTTGTGGTTATAGTACATGAATGTTGTCTTTGGAGAAGGATAATAAGGAAAGAGGCTAGTGAAAAGAAATCACAAACATATATTCAATCATTTCAAAGCCATGAGTTTTATGGCTTTACAAAATAAAATAGTAAGTAACTTAGATTGAATTGAGAAAATAATTTTTAAAAGATTTCTTTAAAGAAACATGTATCCTGCATGTCTGGATTTTCTCTTAATACAAATCCCTTAGGTCTCAAGATGATCACAACCAGTCAACAACACAGGTGGTCCACACTTCTTAGGTATAAATTAGAGACATATATCATTAAAACCAGAATTAATTTTGGAGTTAGTGACCCTATGAGGTCATTCTTGATTGACTCAATTTTGATTGAGGCTGAACCAAAGCATAGCAGACAAATTGGGTATGAGGGATTGATATTTTCATTTTCAGACAATAATTTTTATTGTTGTTTTCATCATAAATATTAACTAATGTCAGACTAATACAGCTCTCTTTGTGGAAAAAGGTCCCCAGAAAATTTGTGTACTGCAGGCTGAATTTATAAGGAGGGAATGGAACACTTCATCAATCCCCCAAATGTGGTCACTTGACAGTCTTTCACCGAAGTTTACCATAAACCCAGAACATAACTACACTCACAGAGAACTACAACAACAAGTCTACAAGGAAAATAGCCACTTACTGGAAGGAGATGAGAGCTTTTGCATTGCATTGGTAAAAAAAAAAAAAAAGAGCTTTTTTCCACTTACACATATAATGAATCAGCCAGACACAGTATTTGTAATCTCAGATATAATGAGTTCTCTACAAAGAAGACACTTCTCTTTCTAATAACTGATTTACCTCACATATGCCCTGAGTGGCCATATGGGGGTAGGAGAGTTGTCATTCCCAAAACCATGTTATATTATTTGCTTCACAGTTTGGAAAGATGTCTAGAAAAAAAATGCATTATATCTTAAAGGTGGTCCTAAAGATTCTGTATGCAGTTATGTTTGTGTATTCCCTTTGGGAGTAAAGTCAAGAACAAAAGGTACAGAAAAGAAGATGAAATAAATTCTTTGTGAGAATGGGGGAAATAAAATGATCAGACGTTTCCTCTTCACTGGTCCTTATTTAAGAACTTGGAAGTTTGTGAAATGTATTCAATAAAATGGCTGGAAAATAAATTTTGTTTCCACATGTTACCATTCACTGAAGAAGACAAATGAGTCTCAAAATTCTATCTGCAGTTTGATACACTCCCACTGTTCTCTCCTAAGAAGCTTTACCCGCCTTAGAGGGGGACTAGATCCATTATACAATAGCTGAGTGGGAGCCTGGAGAGTTAGGTGAAACTACAATCATCTAAGAACAAACTAAGAGACCAGCACTATCCTTCTTCTGTCTGGATCTGCCCTCAACTGACCCTGAGCAGCACCGGTACAGAGCAAGATAGGTACATTGAACCTACCAACACCTCTTCCATACACAGGGCCAAAATCTCTTCCTTAGATCCCAGCAATAAACAAAAGTGAACGACCTACTAAACAAATATAGTCCTTGTTTCAACATTACTAAACCCTTGAAATTTCGAAGTTGAATTACCACTGCCTTTATTTCCCCTCTTACTTTGCACTAGTTCTCATATTTCTATCCTTCCTCCACTGCAATAATTTAATAGAACTAATTATGTCTTTAAAAATAGTAAAATAAGCAAATGACTGAAGTTCTCTTTCCGTTTTCCCTGATGCTGGGTCAAATGGCTCCTCGAGTTTGTCTGAAGTGATACCCTTGCAAGTCTGCCGGAGTCTTCTTTTGGGATGTCCCCAAGTACTTCCCAAAGTGTGCTGAAGTGGTGTTGTTTTATCCAATTTAAAGTAATACCAGCTGGTAGCAAATCTTAGGAACACAGGAATTTAACACCAGAAAAAGCAAATGCCCCACAGTTTTTTAATAACAATTGTAAATTCTACATATATGTCTATTCTAAGTTTTCCATTTGTGAATTATTTTTCTATTCTGTGCAATTTTATTATCTGTTTGGTCTGTTAGTTATTTTGCTTCTAAGTCCTATAATGTTAATGCTCTTTAGGTTTTAATAACAGTAAAAGCTTTGACAGAAAGAACATGATCAAAATCATAACTTATCCTCTAGCATTCTAAAAATGTAAAGAAACTATTGGTGTCTTTTAAGTTTTTGACTATCCGTAATGTGTTGCCTCTGATAAATGAAACTATTTACTATTCATCAGTCTATTAAGACCTTACAAATCAAAGTTATTCAATACAAGAGAGATCCACGATGGCGGCCAGTGAAGGTGGAAGCTATACTCACTTCCTTCCAGGTCCAAACTGGAAGTACAAATAAATTATAGAACAATAATCTTGAATAACCAACTGAACACTAGCTGAAGAGAAGTCATAACCAAGGATTTAGAGAATACACATCAAGACTGGGAGGCAAGGTGAATAGGGCTGACCTCACACCAATGGGCAGTGGCTAAAGTTCCAGAGGGATATCTCAGCTACAGGGGGTTCCCCCTGAGAAGTGTGGGGTAGAAACCCCAACCTGGACTCCTCAGCTCAGAGCACTGGAGCCAGGAAGAGGTGCCCACATAACATCTGGCTGTGAAAAGCAACAGGGTGTCTGTTCACCAGGAAGAAACACAGGCACCCTCTTAAAAGGCCAACACACAAAATTTTGTTTGCAGCCACTCACCCTGGGCTTCCACAGGGAGGGCAGAGTGGACTAGAGTTGTATGAGGAGTGTCTGGAGTATGTGGATCTGGGCAGCTGAAGGGGCAGCTGCCCAGATCCCTGTGCTAGGCCATTATCCCATATTGCAGATGCCATCTTTCTTGGGTGGAGCACTCCCTTCTCTGTGGCATCAGCCTGTGGAAAATGAATAGCCCATCCTCTGGACTCTCTCTTGCCCCACCAGGGAGCTTATTCCCTGATGAGGAGTATAGCGAGAGGCTCTTTCCGTGGCTGAGCCTAACAAGCAGCCCACAGGCAGAGGCAGGTGGAGGCAGATCTCAAGAATTTTGCTGACCTGCCCCTGAGCCTGGTGCTGGTAAAAGCCAGCCTTTGTATGTGGATTGGTCTTTTCAGCATGCACGCAGGCCCAGCAGAGATAGCCACAGACTGTGGATCACTAGTAGCTACAAACAGGTTGCCAAGGGCCAGGCACAGACAACATTGGCATGCACCAGAGTTCCTCCCAACAGCCCCAAAACCAACATGCCTAGTGGCTAGCTTCAAAAAACATCAGAGCAGGATCCAAAAGCTTCGCAAGCAGCATATATAAAGACATATCTTGACAGGCACTAAACACTGCTAAGGCAAATTCCACTTTGTGTGGTTAGAAAGTGTTAGGACTGAGCCCACACACAAATGGGCCAATAGCAATCAAGTCTCAATTACAACAGGAAACCCACATAACCCATACAAGGGAGATTCCAGGAGCATTCAGCTCAGGTGATCAAGGAGACTATACCACTGGATCCTATAGGACACATGCAACATAAGATTACATAAGACCACCATGGAGACTAGGAGTCATAGAAGATCTATCTAATAGATATAAACAAACCTGAAGAGGCAGAAAATGGGGATACAAAGAATCAGGCCCAAATGAAAGAACAGGAGAAATCTAAAAAAAAAAAAAGCTAAATGAAATGGAGGCAAGCAATTTATAAGCTATAGAGTTCAAAGTAATGGTTATAATGATGCTCAACAGCATGAAAACAGAATAGAAACCACAAAAAAGGACCATTACAAAATGAAGAATGGAAAATCTGAAAAGAAGAATACACTGAAAGGGAAAAAAAAATAGGTTGCATGAAGCAGAAGGTGGAATCAGCAATTTGGAAAACAAGGTACGAAAAACAAAAACACTCAACCAGAGCAGAAAAAAAATAAGAATGTGAGAAAGTAAGGACAGTTTAAGGGACTTATGGGAAAACATGAAGCATAAAAACATCAGCATCATAGGGGTACCAGAAGAAGAGAGCAAAAGATCGAAAACCTATTTGAAGAAACAATAACTATGAATTTTCCTACCCTGGTGAAGGAAAGAGACACACAAGTCCAACAAGCATAGAGAGTCCCAAAAAAGATGGATCCAAAGAAGCCCACACTAAGACATATCATAATTAAAATGGCAAAGGTTAAAGACAAACAGAATCTTAAAAGCCACAAGAGAAAGACAGTTATTCACAGAAGAGTTCCAATAAGACTGTCACCGGATTTCTCAACAGAAACATTTCAGTCCAGAAGAGATTGGCATGAAATATTCAAAGTGATGAAAAACAAGGACCAGGAAGGAGAAGATGGTGACCAGAAAGAAGGGAGGGAGGGAGAGTGTGTGAGAGAGTGAGGGAGTGATACAGGTGTGGATGTGTGTGGTGTGTGTATGTGTGAGCTAGGGACAGTTAGATCCTGCAGGTCTTCCAGGGCACTGCCAAACTGGGCAGTCTTAGGCGGCGAAACCCGGCTGCCACCACAAACACTCCGGGAGGGACAACACCGGCACAGAAACCACACCTTCTTGAAAAACAGAACTGCTTGAGACTAGGATCCTAGCCTCGCCACCACCTAATCTGGTCTCAGATGCAAACCAGGACCCTACAGCCACTCGGGACAAAGACCTGCAACCACAGCTGCAGACCCACAGACACCAAGACTCCAGGCATCCTAACTGCACATTTCTGTGAGTCACAGAGCCCGTCCCCCTCCCTGCCAGACTGCTGCAGTGGCATAGGAACTACTAGACCCAATCCATGCAAGCAGGCCTCCCACCCACACAGTGCAGCTGCACTATCTGAATTTGAGCCTGGGGGCAAAGACACAGGGAGTTTGTTCCCCACAGCATGCATTCGCACAACCTGATCCCATGCCCATACAGGGAGGCTGCACTACCTGAATTTGAGCCTGGGCACACAGACACAGGGAGTCTGCTTCCCTCAGTGCAAGCAGACCCCATGCCCACACAGGGAGGCTGTGCTATCTGAATTTGAGCCTGGGCACGTGGACGCAGGGAGTCTGTTTACTTCAGCATGCACCTGAGCAACCAGACCCCACACCCACACATGGCAGTTGTGCCACCTGACTTTGATTCTGGGCAAGCACACATGGAGGTCTGTTTCCTGCAGCATGGGAGTGGACCTCCCACTGACACAGGGCGACTGTGCAGCCTGTTCCCCCGAAGCAGACCGGGACCCTGATTCTCTACCCAAGAGGCAGCACTGAGCACCAGTGACTTGACTCTGTTTCTCATCACCCGCACACGGGAACACACACTAAGAGCCAGTGACTCCAATGCATGCTCACCCAGGGATGTTGATTCTCAGCACAAGGCCGCACCAAGCAACAGAGACTTTGATACTCAATTCTTGGCATGGGCACAGGGGAACACTGACTCCTGGCATGCACTAGGGGACTCTGATTTTCGACACATGCCAGCGGGATCTTGTTTTCAGTACAGCGCAGGCGGGGTCCTGATTCTAGGTGCATGCATGAGGCCACACTGAGCACTGTGAGTC
>NW_006282183.1:0-6451 GCF_000327345.1 Myotis davidii | reverse complement strand
GCACCTCAGCAACCAGCCCCCACACCCACACATGGCAGTTGTGCCACCTGACTTTGATTCTGGGCAAGCACACATGGAGGTCTGTTTCCTGCAGCATGGGAGTGGACCTCCCACTGACACAGGGCGACTGTGCAGCCTGTTCCCCCGAAGCAGACCGGGACCCTGATTCTCTACCCAAGAGGCAGCACTGAGCACCAGTGACTTGACTCTGTTTCTCATCACCCGCACACGGGAACACACACTAAGAGCCAGTGACTCCAATGCATGCTCACCCAGGGATGTTGATTCTCAGCACAAGGCCGCACCAAGCAACAGAGACTTTGATACTCAATTCTTGGCATGGGCACAGGGGAACACTGACTCCTGGCATGCACTAGGGGACTCTGATTTTCGACACATGCCAGCGGGATCTTGTTTTCAGTACAGCGCAGGCGGGGTCCTGATTCTAGGTGCATGCATGAGGCCACACTGAGCACTGTGACTCTGATCCTGGGCGAGCGTGGGCCCCACAGACCCACGGCAGCCACACATCTTGGTTTCAGAGCTCTTCAGTGACACTTAGGTGGTGCGAAGCCCCCACTACAAATGGCCCAGGCCCCCACAACTCGGCGATTGAACCTTCTGGTGATAGTTAGAATGGGGAGATAGCGATACAATCCCCAGAGAAAAGAAAAAGAGAAATTGCCAAAAAGGGAAATAAGTGAAACAGAGGCATGCAACATGACAGGAAAAGAATTCAGAGTAATGGTTATACAGTTCATAAACCAGATGAATGAGAAAATCAACAACCTATGCAAAAATCAGGAAGAAATCAAAAGTGATATAGCTACAATCAAAAATGTCATAGAAGGTTTCAACAGTAGACTAGGAAAAGCAGAGGACCGAATTAGTGACTTAGAAGATAAGATAGAGAACCAAGTCTCCTGGGCGAGCGTGGGCCCCACAGACCCACGGCAGCCACACATCTTGGTTTCAGAGCTCTTCAGTGACACTTAGGTGGTGCGAAGCCCCCACTACAAATGGCCCAGGCCCCCACAACTCGGCGATTGAACCTTCTGGTGATAGTTAGAATGGGGAGATAGCGATACAATCCCCAGAGAAAAGAAAAAGAGAAATTGCCAAAAAGGGAAATAAGTGAAACAGAGGCATGCAACATGACAGGAAAAGAATTCAGAGTAATGGTTATACAGTTCATAAACCAGATGAATGAGAAAATCAACAACCTATGCAAAAATCAGGAAGAAATCAAAAGTGATATAGCTACAATCAAAAATGTCATAGAAGGTTTCAACAGTAGACTAGGAAAAGCAGAGGACCGAATTAGTGACTTAGAAGATAAGATAGAGAACCAAGTCCAATCTGAACAGCAACTGGAGAAAATAATTAAAAAGTAGGAGGAGAGCCTAAGGGAGCTCTGGGACAACATGAAACAAAGTAACATTCATATAATAGGGGTGCCAGAAGGACAAGAAGAGCAGCAAGGATTAGAGAATATATTTGAAGAAATAATAACAGAAAACTTCCTTGATATGGGGAAGAAAAAATGATCACAAGTACAGAGAGTCCCAAGCAAGATGAATTCCAAAAGACCCACACTAAGACACGTCATAATTACAATGGCAAATGTTAACAACAAAGAGAGAATCTTAAAGGCTGCAAGAGAGAGGCAGAGAGTTACCTACAAAAGATCCTCCACCAGATTATCAAGTGATTTCTCAACAGAAACACATCAAGCTAGAAGGGAATGGAGTGAAGTATACAAAGTGATGCAAAGCGAAGGACCGAATCCAAGAATACTCTATCCAGCAAGACAATCAATCAAAATTGAAGAGCAAATCAGGAGCTTTGCAGAAAAAAAAGCAAAAAAAACAAAACCTAAGGGAGTTTATCACTACCCAATGAGTAATGCAAGAAATGCTAAATGGAATGCTGTAAAAAGAAGAAATAGAAAGGGTGGAAGGAAACTGGGCATAAAGTACAGAAATGGCTACAAACAAGTAGCTATCAATAATAACATTAAATGCAAATGGATTAAATGTGCTAATCAAAATACATCAAGTGACTGACCCATATATATGCTATCTATAGGATATCCACTTCCAAACAAGAGACTCACACAGACTGAAAGTAAAGGAGTGGAAAAATATCTATCAGGCAAATGGAAATGAAAAAAAAAGCTGGGGTAGCAATACTTATATCTGACAAAATAGACCTCAAAGTGAAGACCATAACAAGAAACAAGGAAGGCCACTTCATAATTCTAAAGGGATCAATACAACAAGAGGATATAACTCTGATAAACATTTATGCACCCAATGGAGGAGCACTAAAATACATAAAAAAAACTTCTGGAAGATATCAGGGAAGAGATTGACAGCAACACAATCATAGTAGGGGACTTTAATAACCCATTAACATCACTGGATAAATCCTCTAGACAAAAACTTAGCAAAGAAACATAAATCCCAAATGACTTACTAGATCAGATGGACTTAAACGACAACTTCAGAACATTTCACCCCAAAACTACAGAATGTATATTCTTCTCAAGTGCACATGGGACATTTTCAAAGATTGAACACATATTGTGACACAAAGTCTCTCCAAATTCAAGAACATTGAAATAATATCAAGCATCTTGTCATAAAATTAGAAATCAACTACAGTAGAAACAATGAAAAAAATCAAACACCTGGAGGCTAAATAGCATACTATTAAACAATGAGTGGGTTACCAAAGAGATCAAAGAAGAAATAAAAAAACATCTTGGAAACAAATGACAATGAAAACCCAACAATCCAAAATCTTTGGGACACAGTGAAAGCAATCCTGAGAGGGAAGTTCATAGCACTACAAGCCTACCTCAAAAACAAGAAAAACTGGTAATAAACCATCTAACTCTGCAACTTGAAAAATTAGAAAGAGAACAACAAGAAAAGTCCAGTGTGAACAGAAGGAAGGAAATAATAAAGATCAGAGTGGAAATAAATTACATAGAGGTAAGAGATCAATCTAAGGACTTGTATGCATACATATAAGCATAACCAATGGATGGAAAACACTGGGGGAGGGGGAGTCATGGCATGTGCCGGGGGGTAGGGGAGGCCAGGGGAAGCTCAATGGCAGGGTGGTGGGGGGGAGGAGACATATGTAATACTATTTGTAATACTCTAAACAATAAAATAAAATTTAAAAAAAGAAAAAGAAAAGCAAGGACCTACAACTAACCAGCAGGCAATCATTCAAAATTGAAAGAGAAATAAAGAGCTGCCCAGACAAGTAAAATATAAAGGAGTTAGTTACCACCACAGAAGTATTACAAGAAATGTTTAAGGGCCTGCTTTAAGAAAAAAATTTAGAAAAACAACAATCAGAAAATAATTGAAATTATAAAATGACAATAAGTATATACCTATTAATAATCACTTTAAATTTAAATGACTTAAATGCTCCAATAAAAAAATCATAAGGTAGCCAGCACCAGTTTGGTTCAGTGGATACAGTGTCAGCCTGTGGACTGAAAGGTCCCAGGTTCGATTCTGGTCAAGGGCATGTACCTTGGTTGCGGGCACATCACCAGTAGGACATGTGCAGGAGGTAGCTGATCGATGTTTCTCTCTCATTGATGTTTCTAACTCTCTATCCTTCTCCCTTCCTCTCTGTAAAAAATCAATAAATTATATTTTTAAAAAATCATAAGGTAGTTGAGTAGATAATAAAACAAGACCCATATAATGCTGTCTACAAGAGACCCACATCAGAACAAAAGATACATAGGGACTAAAAGTAAAAAAAATGGAAAAATATATTTCAAATAAATGGAAAGGGAATAAAAAGCTGTGGTAGCAATACTTATATCTGACCAAATATACTTTAAAACAAAGTCTATAGTAAGAGACAAAGAATGGTAAAGAGAGCAATCCAACAAGAGGATATAATTCTTATTAACATTTATGCATCCAACATAAGAACATCCAAATATTTAAAGCAAATCTTGATGGACATATAGGCAGAGATTGAGAGTAATACAGTCATAGTAAGGGATTTTGAAACTCCACTGACATCAATGGGTAGATTTTCCAGACAGAAAATCAACAAGGAAAGGGAGGCCTTAAATGACACACTATATCAGATGGATTTTTTAAAATATTTTATTATTTATTTTTAGAAAGAGAGGAAGGGAAAGGGATAGAGAGAAACATTGATGAGAGAGGAATGTCATTAATTGGCTGCCTCCTGCATACCCCCTACTAGAGGTCCAGCCAACAACCTGGGCATGTGCCTTGAATGGGTTTCAAACCTGCAACCTCTTGGTTCCTGGGTCAACTCTCAACCACTGAGAGACACTGGCCAGGCTACATCAGATGGATTTAATTGGTATCTTCAGAGCATTTCACCCCAAAGCAGAAGAATATACATTCTTTTCAAGAGCACTTGGAATGTTTTCTAGGATAGACCACAAGTCAAGTCATAAAACAAGTCTCAAGAAATTTAAGATTAAAATTATATCAGGCATCTTCTCTGACTATAATGATATGAAACAATGAAGTAATCAATCACACATAAAAAAACTGGAAAACTAAGACCTGGAGACTAAATAACATGTTATTAAACAACTAGAGGCCCAGTGCACAAAAATTTGTGCACTTTGGGGTGTCCCTCAACCCAGCCTGTGCCCTCTCAGAGTCCAGGACCCCTCAGGGGATGTCTGACTGACAGCTTAAGCCTGCTCTCCAGGGGATTGAGCCTAACTGGCTGTCAGGCATCCCTCTGGAAGCTTAGGAGCCCTTATGGGATGTCCAACTAATGGCTTAGGCCCAATCCTACTGGGGAGCAGTGCTAAACCATTAGTCAGACATACTTAGTGCTGCCATGGAGGCGGGAGAAGCTCTCACCACCACTGCTGCACTGGCCAGCCATGAGCCAGCTTCTGGCTGAGTGGTGCTCCCCCTGTGGAAGCACACTGACCACTAGGGGGAAGCTCCTGCATTAAGCCTCTGCCTCCTGGTGGTCAGTGCGCATCATAGCAACTGGTTGTTCCTGGTCATTCCACAGTAAGGGTTAATTTGCATATTACTCTTTTATTATATAGGATGACTGGGTTAATAATGACATCAATGAAGAAATCACGATACTTTGGAACAAATGAAAATAAGAACAACCCAAAATCTATGGGACACAGCAAAAGCAATCCTAAGAGGAAAATTCATAGCATTACAGGTCCATCTCTAGAAACAAGAAAAATATCAAATCAACAATCTAACTTTACACTTAAAGGAACTTGAGAAAGAAAAACAAACAAAGCCCAAAGTGATTAAAAAGAAGGAAATAATATATGTCAGAGCAAATATACATAAAATAGAGTCTAAAAAATATATAAAAGATCAATGAAATAAGAGCTGGTTCTTTGAAAAGATAAACAAGATTGACAAGCTTTTAACCAGACTCATCAAGACAAAAAGAGAGGACTCAAATCAGAAATGAAAGAGGAGAAGTAACAACTGACACAAACAAAATACAATGGATTGTACTAAATATTATGAACAACAATATGCTAACAAATTGGACAATCTGGATGAAATGGATAAATTCCTAGAAACATACAATCTTCCAAAACTGAATCAGAAAAAAAAAAATCAGTGAATCTGAACAGACAAATTACAACTAGTGGAATGGAAGCAGTAAAAAACAAACAAAACAAAAAAAACCTCCCAGCAAATAAAAGTCCTAGACTAAATGACTATATACAAGCAAATTCTACCAAACATTCAAAGAACAAACACCTATTCTCCTCAAACTATTCCAAAAAATTCAAGAGGTGGGAAGATTCAAAAGCTCATTTTATGAGGCCAGTATTATCTCAATTCCAAAACCAGATAAAGCCACTACAAAGAAAATTCCAGGCCAATATGTCTGTTGAACATAGATGATAAAATCCTCTAAAAAATCAAACATGATCCAACAACACATAATCAAGTGTAATTTATTCTGGGGATACAAGATTGGTACAATATCTGCAAATCAATAAATGTGATACAACACATAAACAAAATGAAGGATAAAAATCGCATGATTATATCAATAGATGTAGAAAGAGTATCTATAGATGAAGAACCTATTTGAAGACATAATAACTATAAACTTCCCTAACTTGATGAAGGAAAAAGACAAAAAAAAGTCCAAAAAGCACAGAGAACCCAGCCAGAGTGGCTCAGTGGTTAAGAGTTGACCTATGAACCAGAAGGTCATGGTTCGATTCCTGGTCAGGGCATATGCTTGGATTGCAGGCTCTATCCCCAGTGTGGGTTATGCAGGAGGCAGTACCTGATCAATGATTCCCTCTCATTATTGATGTTTCTATGTTTTTCCCCCTCTCTGAAATCAATAAAAAAAATATTTTTTAATAAAGAAGCACAGGGAGTCCCAAACAAGATGGATCCAAAGAGGCCCA
>NW_006282182.1:3549-6854 GCF_000327345.1 Myotis davidii | reverse complement strand
TACAAGTATCAGAACTGCTTCTCTTAATCTTTGAGAATCTATATAAAATGTATTTTGAAGAAAAAAAACACAGCTTTAAAGATGTTTAAAAATCATGTTATTAGATTAAACTTGTCAAGTGTATGCTTAAGATCTTCTATGGACTTCTTATTTTTGTAATCTGTCAAGGACTGATACGTTGAAGTCTCTCACTACTATTACCAGTATGTTATCAACTTCTATCATTTTCTCAGAGCCTTTAATTAAAGATATGAGGGAAGTCTACATTTTTGTATTTTTAAATAGCTCCTTCTATAGTTCTAAGGATCACTCTTTACCTCTATGCCACACAGGAAATTAACATTGGTGTAATATTATTTATGTCTAGAAGATTATCTTTCTCTTCCTTTTTTCTTACCTTAGGGTTTTTTAAATTCTCTCTTTTTAAAAATTCCTCACCAGAAGATATGTTTATTGATTTTAGAGAGAGGGAGAGGGAGAGAAGGAGTGAGGGAGAGAGAGAGAGAGAGAGAGAGAGAGAGAGAGAGAGAGAGAGACATCTATGGGTCACCTCATGGTTGCCTCCTGGATGAGCCCACACAGGGGATCAAACCTGCAATCTAAGTGTGTGCCCTGAGAAGAATCAAACCTGCAACCTTTTGGTGCACAGGATAATGTTCCAACCAACTGACCCACCCAGCCAGGGCTTACTTTAGTGTTTGTGTGTGTTGTTGTTTTTATCATCATTTATCTCCCTTGTACCCTCTCACTCCTCCACCCATTCTTTCATTTCACTCTATTATAAAATCTCCTCCTTGGATCCACTTTAATTTTCTTGAAAGCACAAAATGGCTACAGTTAAAATTTTTGATTCCTAGGATAAATGTTCCAAAATGTTATTTTCATTCATCTGTTGAATAAAATGTCCCTTTGCTCCTTTTTGTTATAAAGTGTTTATTTGCATTCTGGTGTTTCCATGCACATTTCTCTCATAAATGCAAGTCTAATATCTGTCCTAGATTAGGATGGATAGCCTCCTCGAGCATATTTGCTCAAGCATTATTTTCATCTTTCCATACACACTAAAGCTAACGGGGTGGGTATTAGAGTAAATCTTTCATCCACTACTTAGCTGCCTGTGGTAGAGGTGAGTGGATGGGTAGAGAGCTGTGTCTATGTACAACTATAGTCTGGAAGATTTGACTCTCAATTTTATTTCTGAATTTATTAAGAATCTTTCATTATCATTCATTTTGTGCTATTCCCCATTCCATGGAGGTGGGGGCACCCCTTAAATTTGCACTTACTTTACTTTTTCTGATGTAGAATCTATTTCAATATTGAGACTTCTTTTTATAGGGTTAATTTTGTGAGTGGTATTATTATTTCTGGTCCACAGATCCAGTAAAGTTCCTCTATTGAGCTCTACTTGCTTAAGAAGTTAAGTCAGAGAAACATAATGGTACTATTTATTTATTTATTTTTAATATTTTTATTTATTTCAGAGAGGAAAGGAGAGGGAGAGAGAGATAGAAACATCAATGACGAGAGAGAATAATTGATGGGCTACCTCCAGTAGGACCCCCACTGGGGATCGAGCCCACAACCTGGGCATGTGTCTGACCAGAATTGAACTTGGGACCCTTCGGTCCCCAGGCCAACGCTCCATCCACTGAATCAAACTGGCTAGGGCCAGGATGGTATTACTTAGCCATACAGCTTCTCTTTCAGCATCCCCTCCACTCAAAAAAAAAAAAAAATGGATGTGTGCCATCCTTCCTGCAGTGCACTCAAAGCACCAGTATCTGCTCCTCTAGCTGAGAAGTGCCATTTGGGGTTCTTCTGCACCATCTCTGCCCACATTTCACAGCCCAGGCCACTGTGCTTGCAAGCAGGGCAACCATGGGCATGCCCTCCGCATCCTGTATCCAGACATTGTGAAGATGAAGCCTGCTCTAGTTTCAGCATTAATGAAGTTTTCTTTTTGTTTATTGGTCCTTTTGCTTCCTTTCAGTAAATGTTAGGCACAGATAAATGTGTAAATTATACAACTGAAGCCAGATTTCCAACTGAGGTAAGCCTGAGAAAGAGCTTTAAAAGATGTTGACTCATTGTTGCTAATTGCTTCTAATTCCCCTAGTTCAATCCACTTAGAGTATTAACAAATTTCTAAAGTTCACTAAAGATAAATGTTTGAAATCTGGGAGTTTTCAATTGGACCTATAAGACAAAAATTCAATTCTCCTTGATGAAACGCCTATTATATTGAATCAACTGTGCATAGATAGGTAACAGTTTGGGACTGGATTTTCATAGTTGGGCTGGAGATAAAACCATATATTTGGACAGAGGAACTTATTTTATTTTAGTTTAGTTTTTGGCAAGCAACCAACAAGAGAAACTATTTTTCCACTTTTCCAATAATCTGACTTAAGTTTAGGTCAGAGGACAACTTTGAAAGTGGGCAGAAAAGACATTACTCGCATTAAGAAGTATTTGTCTAGACAGAGTCTCATGGGAGGGCATCATTGTCCAAGATTATGGTCTCTTTTGATCAATTCAAGCTGGTGGACCTCAAATTCTCAATAAGTGGTATATAAACCAGAAGGTCAAATTTCCTAATTCCCACGAAAATATATTAATTTGCAATGGAGAGTATATCTCCACTGCTGATAGTATACTTAGATCTACTTCTTGGCAGCTGGTTAATCAAGAGACAAATTTAGAAATTAAAATTACTTGGCAAGCACAGAAACTGTATGAACCAGAGAGAGATTTCATTCAAGTCATGATAAAAACCTAATAAAAAAATCACTATTCCACAATGGAGATATAAGAAATGACCATTTTGGTGTTTCTCCAGTTTCAGTGTTTCTTCCTAAGATTCAGTTTCACTCCATTCCTTAGACAACTCTGGATGAATGGCACCAAAATCTTCCTCTTTGACTCCATGTTACCATATTTCATTCTTTTGATGCGCCCTTCTTTTAAGCATATTAATACTATCAAGTCTTTCTTTATTTGTTTATAGCCTAGAAGACATTCTGTCTTTTAACATGACCTATATAGCTATTATCTATTAGATATTAATTTTATCAGTATGACTGGGAATGCTTGGAGAAGGCACTGCTATTATTTCCACTCTATAGCACTAAAATAGCACCATTCATGAGACTTAACTACCTCATTTTAAAAATACTTGGTTGCCCTAGCTGGTTTGGCTCAGTGGATAGAGCATCGGCCTACGGGACTCCTCTCATCATTGATGTTTCTATCTGTCTCTCCCTCTCCCTTCCTCTCTGAAATCAATATAAATATATTTAACA
>NW_006282182.1:2174-2898 GCF_000327345.1 Myotis davidii | reverse complement strand
CCACTGAGCCACTCCTGCCAGGCATGAGTGAAGTTTTCAATGGCTATTTACATGATAGCAATGACAATAATACTTACTCAATTTTAAATCAATTATTGAAGCACATACGAATTCCTAAATTCTCTGAAATAATTCCTAGTAGTCCCTTGCGCTCTGCATCCCAAAGATTGAAAACAACTGATATCAAGTGATTTTATTATATGAGAGTATATTCTCATATAATCTCAGAACTGGAAAAGTACCTAAATGTATCTAAATAACTACTCTCATTCACATTTTCAAACTCAAATAAATCACATACTCCCACAATTCTTTTCCATTGGTCCCAGAGAGAATTTTTTGAATCAGTGTGAAGATGGAATGTTTCAAGGAGTACTTAAATTCTCAATGAAACCCTACTTTTCATGAGAGCAGAGACTAATCTCTCCTCATTGCTAAAACTCAAGTTTCCAGTATAGTGTTTAGCACATAGTGGGCACACGGTGGCTATTTGTTGAACAATTGATAAATCCCCTGATGTGTCAAAAATATGTCAGGTAATCCAAAGAGGAGATGTAGGCATGAAAATCATGTTAAACTTGCAATAATTTTAAGGTTCATTGAAATGGTATCAAATAAATCTAATAGCCATATATCAGACTATCATTGTCCCAGTGAAGTTTCCTAATCCCTTCACAATCCAGAATCAATATAATGTGACAGTTTAGAATAATATATGAGTATC
>NW_006282182.1:0-1439 GCF_000327345.1 Myotis davidii | reverse complement strand
AATCTTGTTTAACCACACAGAAAGGGAAAAATGTCCTGAGGGACTGACTGCTGAAACAAAGACTAGTTCCTTCCAGGATCTAGTCCTGAATCTTTTCAGGACTCTAGAACCAGGGACTGACAGGTGCCATATCTCATATCTTAAGAGCAGAAACTACTAAGTCTCTATAGTTCCAGATGGCAAATCCTGGAAACAGACTAACTGACCAGTCTTTATCAGGTGCCACCAGGGCCAGATGCTACAGGTAATTTATTTTTGACATGACCAACATAAGTCTAACCCTACATATGACTGTTTTTCTCAGAAAGAAGAGAGGATAGTCAGATAGTCACCCTAATTGATATCTACTACTCTGTCACATTGCCAAAATATCTTAAAATCAAGAGTCATTAAGCCCTGGCTGGTTTGACTCAGTGGATGGAGCGTTGGCCTGTGGACTGAGGGGTCCCAGTTCAATTCCAGTCAGGGACACATGCCTGGGTTGCAGGATCAATACCCCGTAGGGGGCGTGCAGCAGGCAGCCGATTGATGATTCCCTCTCATCATTGATGTTTCTATCTCTCTCTCTCTCTCCCTTCCGCTCTGAAATCAATAATATACATAATAAAAATTAAAAAAGAGTAATTAAAACTACTAAAAATTTTTCACAAATGCATCTATAGAGCTGTCACTCTGAACCTTTCTATAATTATGTGCAGTTAGCTTTTGCAGACCAAATTGAAAAGTATTACATTTATTTGTCTTATATTTGATATATTAAGAGAAAAATTTTCTCTCAATTCTCTATTCATGTTCATTTCCCTTAAAGCCTGATCAAGAAATATCAGTTCCCACCTGGCCCGTGTGGTTCAGTGGTTGAGTGTTGATCTATGAACCAAGAGTCCAAGGCTCAATTCCCGGTCAGGACACATGACCGGGTTTTGGGCTTGATCCCCAGTAGGGTGTGCAGGAGGCAGCCAATCAATGATTCTCTCTCCCCACTGATTTCTCTCCCCATTGATTTTTCTCTCTCTTATCCTCTCCCTTCCTCTCTGAAATCAATTAAAGAAAATATATTTTTTTAAGAACTACAAGTTCTCAAAGTGCTGGTCAAGAGGAAATATATTACATCAAAATAGAAGGAAATTGTTAGATTAATGACTATATAGGGTGGGGTAAGAACAGGTTTACCATCGTTTCAATAATTTCTTTTGGCTTAAGTTCATTTCAGCTGGCAACAAGAGTTGAGATCAAATGTTGTCAATGGAACTAATGCAATCTTAGTCTAGAGTATTATTATAATTGTTTTTATTATTTTCCATACAAACAATTTTAAACATACTCTTACCCCACCCTGTACCTGATTTTTCAGTCAGCAAGATACTTGAAGACAAAGCATGAGAAAAAGAGATTACATTTTTAATATCTTTTATTTCAAGAGAGGGAAGATTTTAAGTTGA
>NW_006282181.1:264128-265060 GCF_000327345.1 Myotis davidii | reverse complement strand
CAATCTACAAATTCAATGCAATTCCTATTAAAACATGACCAGCATATTTCTCAGATCTAGAACAATACTCCAAAAACTTATATGGGACCAATAAAGACCCTAAATAGCCACAGCAATCTTGAGAAAGAAGAAGAAACTTGGGAGGATCACAAAACCAGATATCAAGATATACTACAAAGCTATTGTAATCAAAACAGGCTGGTACTGGCACAAGAACAGGCATATAGATTAATGGAACAGAACAGAAACCCCAGAAATAGACCCAAACCATTACACTCAATATTTGACAAAGGAGGCAAGAACATACAATGGAGTAAAGACAGTCTCTTCTATAAATGGTGTTGGGAAAATTAGACAGTACATGCAAAAAAATGAAACTAGACCACCAACTTACACCATACACAATAATAAACTCAAAATATGCAAAAGACTTAAACATAAGTCATGAAACCATAAAATTCCTGGAAGAAAACACAGGCAGCAAAATCTCAGACATCTCTCACAACAATATGTTTGTGGCTATATCTCCTATGGCAAAGGAAAGTACGGAGAAAATAAACAAATGCAACTACATCAACATAAAAATCTTCTGCACAGCCAAAGAAACCATCAACAAAATGAAAAGGGAGAACATATTTTCCAATGATTCGCCTGATAAGGGGTTAATTTCCAATATATATAGGGAACTCATACACCTTAACAAAAGGAAGACAAATAATCCAATTAAAAAATGGAATGGGTAAAGGACCTAAATCAGCGGTTCTCAACCTGTGGGTGGTGACCCCTTTGGGGGTCGAATGATCCTTTCACAGGGATCGCCTAAGACCATCGGAAAACACATATATAATTACATATTGTTTTTGTGATTAATCACTATGCTTTAATTATGTTCAATTTGTAACAATGAAAATACATCCTGCATATCAGATATT
>NW_006282181.1:261650-263263 GCF_000327345.1 Myotis davidii | reverse complement strand
ACCCAAAACACCAATCAGAAAGAAAGTATGCATCCCTATGTTCATAGCAGCACAATTTATAATAGCTAAGATCTGGAAATAGCCCAACTGCCCATCAGTAGATGAGTGGATAAAATAGGTGTGATACATTTACACTATGGAAGACTATGTAGCAGTGAAAAAGAAGCATTTCTTACCCTTTGAGACAGCATGGAGAGACCTGGAGAGTATTATGCTAAGCGAAATAAGCCAGTCTGAAAAAGACAAGTACCACATGATCTCACTCATATGTGGAATCTACTCAACAAAATAAACCAAGGAAGAAAACAGATCTAGAGATACAGAAGCATGGAACAGACTGTGGAATCTCAGAGCAAAGGTGGGGGTGGGTGGGTGTTAATATATATTTTGAAGAATTAAAAAATAAGCCTTATTTCAGACTAATAAAAAAAATATATATTTTTGTTGATTTCAGAGAGGAAGAGAGGGAGAGAGAGATAGAAACAACAATGATGAGAGAGAATCATTGACTGCTTCCTGCATGCCCCCTACTGGGGATCAAGCCCAAAACCTGGGAATGTGCACTTGACTGGAACTGAACACGGGACCCTTCAGTCCACAGGCTGATGCTCTATCCCTTGAGCCAAACCAGCTAGGGCTAAATGTTTTTGTCTTTGTGACTATTTTTCTTGTCCTATCTGATTTATAAGATAACAGCATAAAGCAATAATTATAAAAATGTTGATGAGCTTAAAATATATAAAAATGCAATTTGTATGAGAATAATAGCACAGGAAAGGAAGAAGAGAACAGATCTAAACAAAAACAAAGTTTTTGAATATTATTGAAATTAAGTTTGTAGTAATGAAAACTGATTTGTTTAAGCTGAGATGTTAATTATAATCCCCAGGACAACTACTAAGAGGTTAACTTTTAAAATAGTAAAAGAAGCAGCAACTTAATCAAAATGGTATACACAGAATATCTATTTAACATTAAGGAATAAATGGAGTAAGAGAGGAACAAAACAAAAATACAAGACATACAAAAACACAAATAGCAAAATGGCAGATTTTGTAAAGCCTACTTTATAAACTAATTCCAATACAGCCTATAAAATAAGAGAGAAACATGTGAATGGGCCATCCCTCCGCTACGCTCAACAGCCAACCAGGAGTGAGTACACAAATTAACCCAACAAAGATGGTGGGTTAATTTTCATAAACAGGCGCCGGGTAGAGAGCAGAGTGGGAGAGCTGACAGAGAGTAAAGTGGTTTGGGGAACTTGGCTCCCCAAGCCGCCAGACAGAGAGCAGAGAGGGAGGGCTGGCAGCCTGGAGGACTTGGCAGAGTGGGAGGCCATGGGATGGAGACAGAGCAGGAAGGGAAACCCAAGAGCACGGGGAGCACCAGGAATTCTGGAAATAGTGGTTCTGGTGGCAGTCCCAGGACTAGAAGAGGAAGCCCAAAGCGCAGGGAGCACCAGGAATGCTGAGAATCGTAGTTCTGGTGGCAGACGGATCTCCTAGACACGAGAGCAGCAGTTCTCAACCTGTGGGTCGTGACCCATTTGGGGGTTGAATGACCCTTTCACAGGGGTCGCCTAAATACATCCTGCATATCAATATTTACAT
>NW_006282181.1:250516-260286 GCF_000327345.1 Myotis davidii | reverse complement strand
CACACCCAGGCTGATGGCTGCTAGTACAGCAGTGGTGGTGGGAGCCCCTCCTGCCTCCTCAGCAGTGCTAAGGTCTGCTCCCTGCTGGCAAGTGGACATCCCCTGAGGGCTGCCGGGCTGCCAGAGGGATGTCTGATTGCCAGCTTAGGCCCAATCCCCCAGGGAGCGGGCCTAAGCCAGCAGGTGGTCATCCCCTGAGGGGTCCCAGACTGAGAGGGCACAGGCCAGGCTGAGGGACCCCCCATCCCCCCAAGTGCACAAATTTTTGTGCACTGGGCCTCTAGTCTACACTAATAAAAGAGAAACATGCAAATTGGTGTCACTCTGCTACGCTACCCAGCCAATCAGAGTGACTATACAAATTAACCTAACAAAGACAGTGGTTAATTTGCATATGCAGGTAACAGAGCGAAGACTGAAAGCTCCAGCCGAGTGAAGACTGAAGACTGGAGACTGAAGACTGAAGAGGCTTGGCTTCTCTGCTGCAGCCAGACCAAAGGCCTGGGTCCTGGGTACTGGAGGAAAACTGTTGCCGGCAGCCAGGGGAAGGAAGGCCTATTGCATGAATCTCTTTGTGCAAAGGGCTTCTAGTTAAATATAAATGAAGTAAACACTCTATTCAACTGAACAATATCCTACCTAGGAAACATAATCCAAAAAAGAAACATAATCTAACTATTTGCTGTCTACAATTTAGAATTTTTTAAAAGGTTGAAAGTAAAATGATGGACAAAGCTATTCAATGAAAAAAAGAATCAAAGAGAGCAGGGTATAAGAATTTTGAGTATTCTGTCATTTTTCCTTGGTAAGTTTAGCTTAAGAAATGTGAATTTTGTTGCTCTTTCCAAAAAAAAACACACAACTTTTGGTTTGTTGGTTTTCTCTATTTTTTCAATTCTCTATTTTATTTATTTTGCCTCTAAACTTTATTATTTCTTTCCTTTAGTTTGATATGAGTTTAGTTTGCTCTTCTTTTTGTGGTTTATTTTTTATTTTATTAAGACTTTATTTTCTTAGAGAAGTTATTGGTTAGCAGCAAAATTGAAGGGAAGGTACAGAAATTCCCCACAGTCCCCTGTCCCTACACATGCATAGCCTCACCTATTATCAATATCTCCCATTAGAGTGGTATATTTGTTACAAATAATGAACCTATACTGGCACATCATAATTTACCCAGCCTATAATTTGCATTATGGTTCACTCTTGGTGTTGTACATTTTTATGGGTTTGGCCAAATTTTTATAGCTTCTTAGAATAGAAGTTTTGGTTAGTAATTTGAGATCTTTCTTTTTTACTAATATGGGCATTTCCACCTTTTAAATATCCCCTTAAAATACTGCTTTTACTGCATCCCATAAGTTATGATATGTTATGTTTGTTTTTACTCATTTCAAAGTATTTTCTAATGCCCTTTGGGACTTTATTGATCAACTGGTTATTCAGTAGTTATTTAATTGCCGCATATTTTTAGATTTCTTAATTTCCTTCTATTATTATTTTTTTATTATTGATTTTAGAGAGAGAGGAAGGGAGAGAGAGAAGGAGAGGGAGAAACACTGATTGGTTGCCTCCTGTATGCATTGCAACCAGGGATCGAACCTGCATCCTAGGTATGTGCCCTGACCGGGAATCAAACCCGCAATCTTTTGGTGTACAGGATGATGCTTCAACTAACTGAGCCTTAGCGGCCAGGGCAATGTCCTTCTATTACTGGTTTCTAATTTCATTCCACTGTGAATGGAAGTGGTGAGAGTGTACATTCTTACCTTATTCCTGATACTGGGGGAATTTTTTCCAATTTTCCACCATTAATTATGATGTTCATTATTAATACTAACATATAGCCAGATTTCTGGTAAAAATGCAAAGGCAAGTAAATGGAAAAAGAATACTCTTTTCAACAATTAGTGCTAGAACAATTAGACATACATAGGCAAAAAAATAAAGCTCAACCTAACCCTCACATCTTATACAAAGTCAAAGTGAATCATAGATCTATATACAACTATAAAACTGTTATAAGAAAACAAAGGAAAAATATTTTTCATAATCTGGTATTAGAAAGAGTTCTTAGGCATGTGAAAAATAAACCATGATCCATGAGAGAAAAAAAATCTGACAAACTGTATTATCTCAAAATTTAAAACATTTGCTGAAGCAAAAAAGTTGTACACTGAAAACTACAGAATGTTGCTGAGAGAAATTAAAGACACAAACAAATGTAAAGACATCCCATGTTCATGGATTGAACACCTAATATTGTTAAGATGTCAATATTACCCAAAGTGATCTATAGGTTCAATATAATCTCTACCAAAATCCCAATGACAATTTTTGCAGAAATAGGAAAAGCTATCCTAAAATTCATATGGTATTTCAAGGGGCCACAAATAGTGAAAACAATTTTTAATATGAACAAAATTATTGATTTCAAATCTATAGTAATTAAAACAGTGTGGCACTGCTTTAAAGACAGAAATATAAACCACTGGAATACAATGGAGAACCTCTTATATTAATGGTCAAATGATTCTCAGAGATGGTGCTAAGTCCATTTAATGGGGAAAAACAGTCTTCAACAAGTAGTACTGGAAAAACTAAATACCAACATTTAAAAAATGAAGTTGGACCTTTTATCTTATACCATACACAAAAAGTAACTCAAAATGAACTAAAGACCTAAATGTAAGAGCTAAAAATATAAAACTCTCAGAAGATAATACAGGAGAAATGCTTTATGATATTAGATTTGGCGGTGATTTACTGGATAAGACAATAAAAACACAAGTAACAAAAGAAAATATTGAGAAACTGGACTCCATAAAAAATAAAAACTTTTGTGCATCAGAGGACACTATCAACAGAGAGAGAAGGCAACCCAAGGAATTGGGGAAAATATAGACAAATCATAAATCTGATAAAGGATCAATGTCCAGAATATATAAAGAACTCCTACAACCGAACAACAAATAAACAACCTATTTAAAAAATAGCAAAGGACTTAGACATTTCTCCAAAGATATACAAATGTCCAAAAAGCACATGAAAAGATGACCAACATCACTAGTCATTAGGGAAATGAAAAACAAAACTGTAAGGAACCCAGCTGGTGTGACTCAATGGTTGAGCATCAACCTATGAACCAGGAGGTCACAGTTCGATTTTTGGTCAGGGCACATGCCTGGGTTGTGGGCTTGATCCCTGGTGGGTGGTGTGCAGGAGGCAGCCAATCAATGATTTTCTCTCATCATTAACCGTTTGGCTGCTGACGTATTACTGAAGGGTCCTGGGTTCGATTCCGGTTGGGAGCATGTACCTTGGTTGCGGGCACATCCCTAGTGGGAGATGTGCAGGAGGCAGCTGATCGATGTTTCTAACTCTCTATCTCTCTCCCTTCCTCTCTGTAAAAAATCAATAAGATATGTTTAAAAAAAAACTATAAGGAAATACCACTTCACACACATTAGGATGTCTAGTCTAAAAAAATAAATAAAAGAAAGTAAGTGTTGGCGAGGGTATAGAGAAACTGGAATCCTTGTACATTGCTGGTGGGAAGGCAAAATGATATAGCCTCTATGGAAACCAGTGGTGATTACTCAAAAGATTAAATAAACATAGAATTACCATATGATCCAGCAATTCTACTTCTGGGTATTTACTCAAAAGAATGGAGAGCAGTGACTTCAACAGATACTTATACATCCAGGTTCATAGCAGCATTATTCACAAGAGTCAAAAGGTAGAAGCAAAATAAGTGTCTATTGACAGATGAATGGACTAAAAAAGCATGGTGTATCCATACAATGGATTATTATTCAGCCTTAAAAAAGGAAATTCTGACATATGCTACAACATGAATAACCTTGAAGACATTATGCAAAGTGAAAAAAGGACAAATACTGTATAATCCCACTTACATGAGGTACCTAGTGTAGTCAATTCATAGAGACAGAAAGAACAGTGGTTGCCAGGGGCTGAGGAGAGGGGAGAAAGGGGAGTTAGTGTTTAATGGGTATACAGTTTCAGTTTGAGAAGATGAAAAAGTTGTGTAGATGGACAGTGGTGATGGTTGCACAACAATGTGAATATACTTAATGTCACAGAACTGAACACTTAACAAAATGGTTAAAACAGTCCATTTTAGTAAGGTATATTTTACCATAATAAAAATTTTGTTCTACAGAAGATAGTGTTAAAAGAATGAAAAGACATACTACATATTGGGATAAAAATATTTGCAAATCAGATATCCAACAAAGAATTGTGTTTAAAATATATAAGGAACTCTCACAAGTCATCAGGAAGAAAATAAATAACCGAATTAAAAACAGCCAAAGATGTGAACAGACACATCAGCAAACAGGATATAAGGATGGCAAATAAGCATATGAAAAGATGTTCAACATCATTAGCCACCAAGGAAATGCAAATTAAAACTACAATGAGATACCACTTCACAGCTAATAGAATAACTAAAATAAGTACCAACAATACCAAATGCTGACAAAGATGCAGAGCAACTGGAACTCTCATACATTGCTGGTGGGAACGCAAAATGATTCAGCCACTCTGGAAAATGGTTTGGCAGGTTCTTATAAAGTTAAACAAGCACTTACCATATGACCCAGTAATCCCACTCCTAGATATTTTACCTTGGAGAAATAAAAATTTTATGTTCACACAAAAACCTGTACAAGAATGTTCACATCAGTATTATTCATAATCACCATAACCTGAAAACAGCTCAAATATACTTCAATGGGTGAATGAATAAACAAACTTTGGAACACCACTCAGCAAAATGAATGAACTATTGATACACACAACTTGCATGAATTTCAAAGGCATTACACTGAATGAAAGAAGCTACTCTCAAAAGATTACATATCTTGTGATTCCATTTGTATGACATTCTATAAAAGACAAAACTACAGTGATGGAAAACAGATCAGTGATTGCCAGAGATTATGGGTGGAGTTGGGGGTGACTACCAATGGACAGTATGAAAAAGTTTTAGGGTGATGGAGCTGTTCTTTATCCTGACTGTGGTGGTGATTACATGAATCTACATGATTTACATGCTTTACAATTCACAGAATTGTCCACCCCCAAAAAATCATTGTTAAGTTCATTTAAAATATAAAAGAAAATATTAGCTATTATATCATCATCATCATCATCAATATTTATACTTTACTGAATAATAAAAATATTCAGAATTACTTGTGAAATAAGATGTAAAAATTATTAAGGTTGTTTTATGTCTGGTACAATAACTTAAAGGTATAGAGAAAAAAACTCAACAACACTAAATGTAAAAGCTTTACAACTTCTAGCTCCTCTCTTTAATATTCTATATCAGAATAATATGCTACCTCTGGATAATTTCCTATAAACATTGTCATATACTGGATAAGGAATTAAATAAACACTCAACTTAGAAGTCTGGGACCCTAGGTTACATTCCTAAATCTAACACTGTAAGAAAACTCTCAACTTGCCTTTTGTGCCTAATTTTATCTTCCTCTTCATTGAGGTCATGTACTTGTCTGCACTTGTCTTTTTGTGGTATGCTGTGAAGGTTTAAAGTAAGGAGTTTCAAAGATAGGAAAAACAGATTCATATACTACCCACCCACCCCCAAATACCAGGCACTGCTCTGATTCACATGTATTACCTCAACCTTCTGAACAATCCTACTATATAGCTACTATTAATATTGTCACTTCACAAAGAAACTGAAGCATAGAGTGGTAACTTGCCCAAAATCTTAAAGCACCAGAATTAAGTGGGGCACCAGAATTTTCCCATGAGTCTGCCTCCAGAACCCATGTCCTTAATCAGTTGGTATTAATACCTCTCTACAAAAGGCTATTCCTTTGTTGTTGTTTTTTTCCTTCCTTCACCACTGCTCTTCCATGTCTATGGTATCTAACAAATCATTCATTCATTCTCATGGCTTTACTTCTGATCTAAGCATAGATGATTCCCAATTCTATAGATCTAGTTCTGACCTCTCCCTTGAGCTTCATTGTTGTATTTCTAACTGCCTCCTCAATATCTGCATTTAATGAACCTGCCATTCTCACTAATTCAACATGTTCAAAATCAAACTCATTATTTTCCTCAAAATTTCCCCATAAAAGCTTTCTCAATTTTGACAATTAAGTCACACAGCCTTGAAACACCTGGATTACCTTTGACACACTCTTCTTTATTGACTGTCCTACTTCAGCCTCAGTCAACAAGTTTTACCAATTCTTACTTTGTAATATCTCTTACAATCATATCTACCTCTTTCTAATTCCACTGCCATCATTCTAGTCCATATCTTCATGCCTAAGGACTGTATTACCTCTTAAATCATTTCCTCTGCTTCCATCTCTCTCTCTCTCTCATCATACAGGATGGGGCAAAAGTAGGTCTACAGTTGTGAATATGTAAAACAGTTTATTCTTGTATTATTATTTATTAAGTATTGTACTATTTTCCATATAAATCTACCTTTGCCCCACCCTGTATTTCTTGGTCACTAGATTAATCATTTCAAATACTGCTTTTCTCATGTTACTCCTGGTTCAAAAACCTTTAACCATATCCAAACTAACTAACTGAATAACTAACTCTGTATAGGTCTATACTGTCTACCACATAAAGGCCAAAAATTTTAGCTACCTTGTCTCTCACAACATCCCCAAACACACCACAGTGCTCACAATATCTGCTGTGATGCCTTTCCCTCTCCACCCTAAAGAATATAGCATTAAAAGAACATTTAAACCGTACCTCCAAGAGGACTTCTTTAGTCATGCCAATGCACAGTAGCCTTTTCCTCCTCTGAACTCCTACAGCACTTAACAACTGTATCTAGTATTGTTAGTAAAATGTCCTGTTTCTCTCAAACCAGACTGTAATTGGCTTAATGTTGGGAACCATTTCTTAAACTTCTGTGCACCTTACACAGTGCCTAGCAAAACTTATCTGTTACACTCATTCTTTCTGGTTAAGACACAGACCATTTCTCTATAGATTTTGTGCTAATTTATAGTTCAGTCTAAAAACTTTTACAATCTAGCCTCACCTATCTTTCTAGTGTCATCTCCTGTAATTAATTCCCTGCCAAGTCCTATACTGCCTGCCACACTGACCTTTTCATTGTTCCCAGGTCCTTTCACAATCCTGTTCCTATTCACCTATTATCTGTAATGTCCTCTGCATCTTGTTAACCTGACAAATCTCTGTTAAACCATCAGGATTTAGAAATGTCAACTCCTGACTCCCCCAACTAGACTTGAGGCTCTATGTTCTGTGCTCCCTCAGCATTTTCTTCACATGTCTACAAATAGCAATTGAACTGCAACTAACTCTGAACATATTTGTCTCTCACACATTCCTTAAGAGTAGTGAAAGTTTGTCTTTCCCCTACCCACTTCACTAACTCTTCATATTTAATGCGCTAATGGTAAATCTCTCTCTCTTAGTGAAAGAACACATCAGTGGTGATCACATACCTTGGTAGTAAAGAGCCTTAAGGAAGGAGTGACGATCAGCACCCTGAAATAAAGATTTTTCTATTTCCATTTCTCGCCGGGTCAGCTGTTTGCTTTTAGCAAATCTCTGTGGCAGGCAAAGGATGCGCTGACGCTCTGAGATCCTTTCTTCAATATCTTGAAGGCAGTTCTGTATTGCTTCAGGGGTTGCCCTCAGTTTCGTCCTCTGAAATCAGAGAAATGAGAGGGCATATATCATAGAGGACATACCCTTAAAGGGATGGTCTGATACTTAAAGTAAGAGCAATGATGATCAAGGCCCAGAATGAGTATTTATAGATACGGTAGCTAATCAGTCAAGGGATAGTTTCTCTTTTCCCAAGGTCCCTGTCCTAGGAATCAAAGAAGATTCAGACACAAAGCTTAGTTTTGTGAGAATTAAAAATAAAAAGGTTCTCAGTGCCAAATGAAGACATTTGCTCTGCACTTTCCAGAAAAAAACTGCCCCACTCACCTTTTCACCTGAAACATGGCTCTTCCAGATCAAGATTTCTGTTTCATTGAGCCCTAGTTCCCTGAGGGCAGCAATTTCCTGGTCCTTCTTATGCAATGTTTGAAACTGGGACAAAGTCATAGTTCCGGCTGCTTCCTTCCCAAAGGGCTTATACATAGTACCAGGAGCAAAACTCTCTTTCTTAGACACACATCTGCAAACCAAGAATGAAGAGAGTAAGAACATCTTCAAATTACAATTCACAGAAATAGGGCTCACCATTAAAAGAGGCACAATGAAACTCATCGGCAATTTCTCATGTCCTATTTCTAGGCTGAAGTGCCACTGTTACCAATATGGAACTCCACCAATAGTCCCCTCATCCAGGACTAATAAATGACTGAATCAAATATTTGATTATTGAGTATTTACTATACATCAGACACTATGCTGGGTATTGAGGATTTAACAGTTTAAAAGATAAAAAATGGTTTCTGCTTTTGTGGAAGAACAGTAGAAGGAGAGACAAGTAAACAGGCAATGATAATATTGGGTTGTAAGTGCTATGTATGTTAAGGGAAGACATAGGAAAGATACTTAGCATATATGTAGTAGAATATGGGAGGATCTGCAGAGGAAAAGACATAGAAGCAAAACCCTGCCTAATACGTAGAAGTTTGCCAAGGAACAGGGGGTGGAAAAGGAGTGTTGCATCCAGGCTTTAAAAGGGGTCACCTGGAGGTGAAGGTCTATGATACTTTACCTGTTTGCAAAATCAATACTTACTCCTCAATGGAGACAGAGGTGTCAAGTTGATGCTGAAGGAGGCTTTTCAGCTGCCTCTCCCCTTCTGTTTCTAACTCTTCCAGGACATGATCATCACTCTTCACACAGCTGTTTACCCTGGAGTAGATATAGGGACACATACAGAGAGCAGAAGAGATAGTGAAACCTCAAAATCGATTCTTTACCTATATTATCTACCTTTGGTGACCCCATTTGTTCAATGACCCTTCTCTAACAATCCTTTGCACTTTATATTCATTCCATAAACATTTATTAAATACCTACTTACACACAAAACATTGTAAGGCACTGATGGAGTCAAAGGTATTCAAACATAGTCCCTATCCTCAAGGAGTTTGCAATTTATTTAGGGAGAAGAAATATATAGGTGTGTATGTATTGTGTACATGTGCCTGGCAAGGAGGGGAAAGTAAGGGAGGAGAGAGGAGAATGACGATACAAAGAAGCATATGCCAACTTAGTAGGAGTTCACAGAAGAAAGAAATAACTGGGAATTAGGAGGGTAAAATGAAGACTTCTAAAACTGGCATTTAAAGGACTGGGTATGATGAAAGGAAGAAAAGGGACAGCAAGTATGAGATGTTCTGGGGGTTAACAAGAAGTTCAATTTAGCTGACATTCAAGTATGGGCTAACTGGGGGATAATCTTGGAGGGATAATTAGACTCAGATCTTGTGTGGCCTTAAATACACCAATTAAGGGGCCTGGATCTTAATGTATAGGTATTAGAAAGTAATTTATTAGGCAGTTAAGTCGCATGGTCCAAGTGATGGTTTAGGAAAAAGAATCCTATCTAATAAAAGAGAAACATGGTAATTAGCGTACGACCGCTACCCTTCCCATTGGCTAATCAGGGCAATATGAAAATTAACTGCCAGTCAAGATGGCAGCTGGCAGCCAGGCAGCTTAAAGCGAACATGAGGCTTGCTTGCTTCAGTGACAGAGGACTCTAACGTTCCCCGCCTGCCTTACCGGCC
>NW_006282181.1:246832-249452 GCF_000327345.1 Myotis davidii | reverse complement strand
AAGCAGGCCTAAGCCAGCCGGTGGACATTCCCTGAGGGGTCCCAGACTGCGAGAGGGCACAGGCTGGGCTGAGGGATCCCCCCCGAGTGCACAAATTTTTGTGCACCGGGCGTCTAGTGTGGTTATAACATGCCTTATGGATTAGTAGGAAAGAAACCAAAAGAACTAGCTGGAAAACTTATCAAGGATAAGAGGACAAAAGTCCAAAGTGAAGTGGTAACAGGGGACAGAAATGAAGAGTTAGATGACAGAGGCCTTTTGAAAATAGGGTAAAAGATAAGTAAAAGATAACCTCCAAATTTCAAACTGAGAGAACAATGGTACCAATGAAGGAAAGAGGAAGCTCCAGGTGAAATAGTTTGGGAAAAGGGAACATCAGTATTGTTTTAGCCATGTTGGGTCAACTACCTATTATAATGGAAACACCAGGAATATTCAAAGACATATTGAGTCTGAGGTGACAGTATAAGTGATATTAGCTAAAAGGGAAGTGAGATACGGGAGAAATATTGCACAGGTAAGTATCAGGCTGAACATGGAAATATCAAGTCATCTGTAGTGTCAGAATCTGGAGCTGTGAAAAGGAGATCTCCAAAGGAAAAAGCATAGAAACAAATGTGAAAGGGATCATAACATTGTATAGCCTAGGCCAGTGATGGTGAACCTTTTGAGCTTGGCATGTCAGCATTTTGAAAAACCCTAACTTAACTCTGGTGCGGTGTCACATATAGAAATTTTTTGATATTTGCAACCATAGTAAAACAAAGATGTATATTTTTGATATTTATTTTATATATTTAAATGCCATTTAACAAAGAAAAATCAACCAAAAAAAATGAGTTCGCGTGTCACCTCTGACACGCGTGTCATAGGTTTGCCATCACTGGCCCAGGCACTACTGTATAGAAATCTAGGTCATGCTAACATGAGCCAACTAATCATAAATAACTTAAAACATCAGAGTATAAAGAAATAGCAGAATTATTTTAGGCAACAACAGATTATAAAAGACAAAAGAACAAAAAATAAATTGAGCTAACTCCATGAGGAAATATTAAAATACCTTATAAAATAGTCCTTTATTATTGGGACCTAGGAAAAGTATCCCTCATAATTATAAGCAAGATTCTCATGCTCTAGAAAGACTTATACCTATTTTGGGAAATAGGTATAAGTCCCATTTGTTAAAATATCCTTAGGCCCAGGGTTTCAAAAATCCCTTCTAAGTATCCTAATTTTTATTTATTATTTAGAATTCAGAAAGTTTTTGCTAAGTTTAAAGTGGCTTTGAAATGAGTAAACCATAGCTAAATACTCAAAAAGAAATGTTGAGTAAAAAAAGCAAGTCACATAAAAATGTATATAATATGTGTCCATCTATGTTAAGTTGAAAAATGGATAAAACAAGCAATATTTTGTTTAGGGATAAAATCAGAAGTCATAAAACTATTTTTTTTTAAAGAAAGGGAATGATAAGCACAAAATTCTGAATAATGGTGCCCTGAGGAGGGAGAGAGGAGAAGTAACCTGGGAGGGTCACTGGGGACTTCTAAGGTACTAGTAATGTTCCAGGTCTAAAGCTTGTAGTGGGTATGAGTCTATTATTATTCTTTAAACTTTATATATACATTATTTTGCATGTATGAGACATATCACTAGAAACATTTTTTTAAAGTCATTTTGAGGCAGGGAAAATCAGAACCAGTTTCTTAAAAGATACAGAAACTGACAGTTGCAGGACAGCATAGTACCAGTAAGAATTGTAAATATACGGCCCTATTCCAGAGCGATTATTCTACTTGCAGAGTGGATACAAAACTAATTTGAGAATCCTTAGAAAAGGCTTGTGGACTAATTGGGAAACTCAGGCTTTCAACAATGACCAGCCAAGTTAAAGCTGCCATTTCCTGCAGAACCAGTAGGGGGAACTGCTCGCACCAAGTGCCTTTCTTTTCCTATGACATTGAATCGGTTTTGCCTTCTAAATTTGTAGAAAAAAGTATTAAAGTATGACTTACTTTAGGATTTGAAAACGTTACATGCCCGCGTTTTCTTTAATACACAAGCCCTGCAAATAAAGGCGCCTACCCAGGTCCCCTTTCTGCGGACAGGGTGGAGGTATTGGGAGGAGCTGGCCTGGGTTTCTCTGGCACGAGGCATTAGTCGGCAAAGACTCTAGCTGGGTGGGTCCATCTGCAATAGGAAGAAGCCACAGCATGTGTCCGGCTCCAGGGGACCCGCGCCGGGGCTTAGATGCCTGGGCTGAAAGGTTATTTCTGTAGGAACCGGCAGCGGCGGCGACCCTTCCTGAACTTCGCCCAGGAGGCCTGCCTAGCCCGTCTCCTCTGCTCCCTCTTTTGTCTTCCCTCTCACACGAAACCGCATCCCGAGAACGTGACATACCCCACACACAAAGTAATAAAAGCCATTTTAAGTTAAAAGGTAAAACAGAGTTCCCTTCGCCGCCTGCTCAGACAAGAACTTACCTCTTCATGTTTCCACAGGCCCTTTTCTCTAACTTGGATAAACAGGCCTCGGACTTCAAGTCCCAGAATTCTGCGCAGCCAACTCTGAGGGGATTGTGGTGGAGTGCGGGGCTCTGGGAATTGTGTAGCGCAGA
>NW_006282181.1:240079-246770 GCF_000327345.1 Myotis davidii | reverse complement strand
TGAGTAACTGGTATGTTGGCTATTGTTCAAATATTTCTCTTAAATTGTTTGGAGGTTAAAGGCAACACCCAAAATATCCAGCTCATAAACTTAGGAGTAATCTTTGACTTCTTGACCCTCTCATTCGGTATCACTAAATCCTGGCGCCCCCAATTTCCCTCAAATGTGTCCTTACTAGCCTGCTTCGGCTTCCAAGGACTTATTATCTGGCCTACCTGCTGTTTCCAGTGGAGCCTCTGGTCCGTCCTGTGTAACCACAATGATCAGACACAAGTTTGACATCTCTTGCGCTAATGGTTCTCCTCTATCTGTAACAGAGGCTTAAAAGACATGTACTTCTGGAGAATCAGAAATCCATATGTATTCAAGCTCGTGAACGTTTTAATTATTGTGAATCAAGAAAGGGATACAGCATACTGGTTAAGAGCATGGGCTCTTAGTTCCCAGAAATGGAAATACTAGTGTTCTTAAGTATATGAAAAAAAAGATGTTTGATCTCACTTACAAGATGGAAATTTCAAAGTACACTGACTGAAACAACTGACTTGTAATCCTCAAAGCTGTCAAGTTAATGAAATACATGAAAAGTCTGAGAAACTGTCCCAGCCAAACGAATCAAAAGAGACATGGTGATGATTAAATGCAATGTGGTATCCTGGATCAGAAAAAGGGCCCTAGGTAAAAAAGGAAATATGAATAAACTTGCACTTTAGTTAATGATAAGGTTCATGAATTGTGACAAATATACCAGTTATGTTAAGATGATAACATTAAGGGAAACTGAGTGGAGGTATATGGAACCCTGTACTGTGCAACTTTTCTGTAAACCTAAAACTGTTAAAAAAATAAAGTTTATTTTTAAAGCACACACTATAGTAACCTACCAGATTGGTAAACATCCACAAGTTTGAGAACACACTTGTTTTGCTGAGATCATGGGGAAATAGGCACTCTTAATACATTGCTAGTAGGAACATAAATTGGTACAACCTTTGTGGAAGGCAATTGTAATTATAAATGCTCATTCCCTTTAGCATAGCAATTGATTGTGTATGAATGGTATCCTCAATGTTATGTACTCTCAATTTTATATATATATATCCTCAATTTTATTTATATATATATATACATACATATATATACATACATATATATATAAGCATTGCTTCTAATAACAAAATACTGAACAAACTTAAATATACATGAATTTGATACATCCATTCAGTGGAAAACTGTTAGCAGTCTCAAAGGTGACCAAGTTCTATATGGAGAACCGGATGGTAAGGGACAAGAATGGGAAAAATTCTTCAGTCTCTATATATTTTTGTAACCTTTGAATTTTGAACTACATTATTATATTACCTAACCAACCATTTTTAAAAAATTAAATGGAACAATTTTTGTATCACAAAAATCCAAAGAAGAAAAATGGGTTTGGGGTGGGGTCACACTGTTTGGATTTCTCAGTTCCCACAGTTATTGACAGTATAGCATAGTAGTCAATCTGGATTTTAACTTTTGCTTTGGCAAATTACAAGACTGAGTTTTAGTAAGTTTCCTTACTGCTATAGGCCAGTTTGCTCACCTGGAAAATGGGGATAATACCTCAGTAATATACAAAACTATGGTTTTAAAATCACTTGACAGGATGGCCATCTATGAATAAATATTCCAATAGGTTATCCAATAGGGTCAAATGTATTCAAACTAGCTGTATTGCCATGGTCAAGTTAGAAGATAAAACCAAAGAGCAGCTTCTGGAAGACATTGTACTTTCTATCCTGGGAACTACTAATAGATCAAAAATCTCATGGAAAGTATTAGTGTGGGTTATATCATAGCCTACATCAAGCAAATCCTATGTGGTGCTGGGGCTGAATTCTGCCGCTCAACCAAAATGTCTAATTGACAAATTAATCAATAAGGAAATGGAAAAATACACCAAGGTTGATAGTGTGTTTATTCCTTGGGAAAGTGGCAAAGGGTGAAACAAAACTATACTAACCACCACATCAGACTTGTATACAACTTCTAATACACACTACATTAGAAATGTACTAGGTGGGATGGGGGGAGAATGAATGGCGAAAAAGATATATTCACATAGGCTGAAATTGCAACTAGATAGGAAGGTCATAAGAAAGTGTTCTATGTGCCTGCGTATGACTGTAGCCAGCTCAAGTGGTAGGTACCAAGGGACAAACATTCAGAAAATTACACTAGGTGGAACATCAGGCTATTTCTAGCTCTGCCAAACTTATTAACTGTGGAATAATAGCTATTCTGTTTCCCATGGCATCCCTCTCCCTACTTTAAAAGGATATCAGACAGTATATAAAAAACTTTGAGATTTCTAGATGTTATTCACAGGCACAGAGATATTAGTATGAGGTCATTTCACCCCTAGAAGAATTTATGACAAACTGAAAAATATGCCTCATTTGTCTTTCTGACAATTAAACAAGTTGTTTAATTAAGCCAGAAGTTCCTCCTTAAAATAGACATATTTTCAGGATTTGTTCTTTTTGAGCACTTTGTTCATAGCACACTTCTGATGAATACATTATGAAGCAATTTATAGATATGGAAGAAGATGCTAAAACCAAAAATCTTTCCTTGAAGAAGGATAGGATCACTCATCTAATATGAGATAGCATAAATGCTGTTATACAGCATCTTTTTCAAAAAACAAAAAAGTAGTCAAGCACTGGGAAAGTGTAAACATGACAAATTAAAAAATTCTCCTTCATATAATTTCAGCTGGTCTTTAACAATGATTAGAGGGGCTCAAGATTTCATCACCTGACATAAATGCTGCCTTAAAACTACTGGCAAAAATAGGTTATTTCTCATCTTTTAATTAATATTTGTTCAAAAGTGTCATGTTGAACCAGAGAGTCAGGAGGAACCTTAAAGATAATTTAGTCCAAGGCTCCAGATTCCAAACAGTACCAGTAAATTTTGCAGTGTTACCTTATTAAACTAGATGCCACTTGCCATCCACTGTCCTCCTCTATGTCCTGTAAAACAAAAACAAACACACACACACACACACACACACAGAACTCCCAGTACAAAGTCAACAGGAGTACTGTAGCCTTCTCTTTCTTTATTTTACTAAGGAACTTTATAGTAAGCACTTACTGGTAGTGAAAAGACATAAAAGAATCACAAAACTTTGAAGAAATGAAAAGTCATTTCTTTCAGTTGAGAAAAACAACATGGTCCAACTTTTTCATGTTATAGAGAAAATATTATGTCCAAATGAAATTGTCTAGTTAATTAAGAATCAACAAGACAAAATCCAGTATTTCCTCCAATACTGAATGTGGAACTTAATTTATGAACAGACTATTTTACTGGAGTTGGACCTCCAAAAACAATACTAAAATGTTTTTCTCTAGGGTATAAGAGCATGTAATAATACTGGACTCAAAAATTAAGAAAACTCAAGATTATACTCAAAAGCACTTTACCCACAGAAATCATCGACAAAATTAAATGGTCTCTAGATTATTTTCATATTCTATATTTTTGAGTGGGAATGAAAATTTAACTAATAAGAACTACTAATTTGAGAAGTTTGGATAGGAAAAAAAGAGGCTATGTACGTTCTGATATTTAGTTTACTCATAAGGTGATGAAAATCACTACTACTCATTTGAAAAATATTTTATTCCCTTAATATGTACCCCTCAGGATGGTCATGTACATTCAGCACAACAGAAATTCAGCTCAGTAATTCTAGAAAACTAAGCACTAGCCACTGAAGCCCCAGTTGCCTAATGGATAAGGCATAGACCTCCTAAGCACTAGCCATACTTTATTGCAACCAAAAATTATACACCAATTGTAACTACTACTACATTTAATGTCATCAAAATTTTTAAATAATGTATAAACCAAAAATAACACGCTGAAGATATGGTCACTCAATTAAAAGCCATCCTGACATTGTGTTCTTGCTCCTTGTGAAGACGATTCTGGAAAACCTGTGCTACCTCTTCTACCTTCCTTTGCAGCATGCCTAAAGGGGGGAAATGTCATGCATCATTAATCTGAGACCAAAAAAATAACAGGAACATAACTTATATTCTCCTTCCAATATACGATTTATAAAACTTTACATATTGGTGTTTACAGCTCTAAGTATTATAATTACAGAAAAGTATTTGTCTATCTGTTTGGAAACTATAAAAACAGTAGACAAGACTGTTCTTGATTTGCTCTCCCTAGCTTTCCAGTATATAGCAATCTACTTGACATTTATGTTTTGTTGAAGAAAAGTGTTAACTGCTTTTTTATACATTATAGCCTAAAGGTGCCATACAGGTGGTCATTAAGTTGAGGGTATAGATTTTCGTAGGTCTTTGGTGGCCTATAAGCAAATTAATACATTGAGTATATTCACATTTCTACTCCCCTCCTAATGATTTCTTTAACTTGGTGGTCCTTAAATTTTCTTAAGGGCAGAGCAACACAAATACCATTAATTTTACCATGTAAAACAGCAACTTCCTGTAGTAAAATAAGCTTTTGAAGTAAGCATGATAATCTGAATTTTTCTTTTAACGTACACAAATAAACTTGGCCATTTGTTTTAGTATTCATTAATGCTCATTAGTTGATAAGCAATAACTGGTGCCAAAGATTTAAGAAAAACTTTATAAGGGAAAAACTAAAGATTTGAATCAATATACTTTAATTTTATTCAGCCAATGGGAAAAGCCCAAATGTTATTCAGTTTCTAAAGTATAATAATTCATTCTATCTTATAGGCACTGTAAAATCACACTTTATGAACAAGTTATTTAAATAATGGCTGGCTAGAAAAACAATGTACATTGAGCCCAGCAAAATATATCTTATTTTTGTAGTAATAACTAACTGCAGGGTAAAATGTTTCTCCCTATATAAGATTTTTCAATGTGATAATAATGTAAATGAACACTATAACAAACCATTAACTTGAGGCCAGAAGAATTAACATATTAAATGCAAAGCAATACATTTTATAAAAATTTAAGAATCAATAAAATATCAAGAAACACAAATCCGTATTAAGTTAACTTTACTGTAAACATTTTGTCATGTCTTCAAATTGAATTCCCAGGACTATTTCTGTATTAACATACTTCAACTTTTTTAGGAATTTCATTCTTTAAGGGAAAAAACTGCACATAGGCAATTAACTACCTCGAGTGCTAGTCCAATGACAGGTTTCAATGATTGGTTCCTGCAGGCCTACTAAATTATATATCGTACTATAAGTTGAATGCTAGTAAATAGTTAAAATTTTTTTTGGGGGGGATATACCATACACATCTTATCATTAGTAAAACATAATTGTACTGAACAATATAAAAATGAAATTAAGAAAATAATTCCATCCACAATAGTATCAAAAAATTAAAACACTTAGTAATAAAGGTACCAAATGAAGTATGACCTCCATACTTAAAACTACAAGATATTGCTTAAAAAAAAACCCTAAAGACAAACTAAATAGATATTCTATGTTCATGGATGGAAAGACTCAATAGTGTTGAGATGGCAGTTCTCCATAAACTGATCTACAAATTCAATGTAATCCCTATGAAAATTCCAATGGCTATTTTTTGTAGAAAGAGACAAGCTTTAAAATTTACACGGAAAGGCAAAGGACCCAGAATAGCCAAACAATCTTGAAAAAAGAAGAATAAATTTCAGGAATTGCCCTATCCAATTTTCAAATTTACTAATAAAGCTACAGTAATTGAGACAGTGTGGTATTAATATAGGATAGACAGAGAGATCAATGTGACAGAAAGAAAAATCAGAAATAAAAACCTTGTATTTATTGTCAATTTATTTTTGACAAAGATGCCAAGGCAATTTAATGGAAGAAAACAGACTTTTCCAACAAATGATGTGGAGAAAACTGGATATCTACATACAAATGAAGTTGAACCCCTACCTCTAACTATGCGCAAAAATCAACAGGGTGGATTATTGATCTAAAAGTAAGAGCTAAAACTACATGTGAAAAATAAAACACATGTCAACCAACTGATGAATGGATAAACAAAATGTAGTCCAGTCCATACACTGGAATGCTACACAGCAGTAAGAAGGTATAAAGTACTGAAACATGTTACAACATAGATGGGCCTTGAAAACATTAAGCCAGACACAAAAGGCCAGACATATCATATGATTCCATTTATATAATCTCTCCAGAAAAGGCAAATCTATAAGAACAGAAAGTAGATTAGTGGTTGTCTGGGGTTAGGAGTATAAATAGCAATTAACCACAAGCAGGAAAGAGGGAACTTTCTGAGGTAATGGAAACGTTCTAAATGGATTGTGTGATGTTTGCATACCTCTATAGCTTGAGCTAAACTGCTATTCGTTCAGATGTCATATTTGTGTTTTTAAAGTACAGGGTGGGGTAAATGTAGGTTTACAGTTGTGAGTATGCAAAACATAGCTTATTCGTATACTAGTAGCCCGGTGCACAAAATTCGTGCACATTAAAAGGGAATTAATTGCCATAACTAGTTTGAATAAGTGGATAGAGCATCAGCCTTCGGACTCAAGGGTCCCAGGTTCCATTCCGGTCAAGGGTATTCCAGTGGGGAGTGGGCACATACCCAGTCGGGAATGTGCAGGAGGAAGCTGATTGATGTTTCTCTCACATCGATGTTTCTGA
>NW_006282181.1:238189-239495 GCF_000327345.1 Myotis davidii | reverse complement strand
TATTTATGTTGGTTTTCAAACTCCGAGTCTCTTGGCCATAGTTTAATGTGGAGAGTGGCTACAGGGTTTGGACAGGTTCAAGCCTCAGACTGATGAGAGGGCACAGTCCTCTCATGGCCACGTGCAAGTCCCAGCTTGGAGGGCAGGGCCCTCACAGCACAATTATAGCCAACAGCTGTAGTTGTAAGCTTGATCCTATGTAAGTCAGAGCACATGGCCCCATGTGCCTGAGTGATGTACGCTTGATAGAGTTCAGGTGCATGTAGTTGAGTAGGATTGAAACCCAGGAGAATGTTGTAAACATCTTGGTCACGCCCTTACTTTGCCTCCTAGCATCTGCTATAAAATAAAGGCATGGCTGTGGGTGTAGTCGCTGTCTCTCAGAGAAGCAGTGTCCCACTGAGACCTGGCTTTCATTCTCTTGTCTGTCTTTGTAAGCCTTTCAGCCGCCCCCACTCAGGTTTTCCCTGGCTGTGCTGGCACGGCACACTTTAGAAAGATCTGCCTCCATGCTCCCAGGGCGGGTTCCTGCCTCAAACTCCGCCCTTACAGGAAACAGCTCCAGGAAACAGCTTGGGGTAGGGCACAGCAGTTGCCAAGACAACCCTGGCATGTGCCTCTAGTTGTATGATAAATGCGGACAGGCCTCTATCTCAAATGTGGATAAACAGGCTGTGGACTTCCTTCTGCTTGGTCACGGCTGTTTGTATGTGACAAACACCACCCATGGTTATTATATAAGTTGATTATTATCTATTAATTGCTGCATGATTTTCTATACAAACAACTGTAAACCTACTTTTCCCTCACCTTATAGTTCTTAAGAATTACTTCCCTCCCTGAAAAACACAACACTCAGGTAACACTGCTTCTAGCCAGCCCCAAATGTTTTCTTCTCCTTAGCCTACTTGCAAATACTACAGGTAAAGATCAAAAGACTTTCACAAAATTATAAAAATAACTTTGGTCATTAAAGAAAAACAAAGCACCCAGATGGCATGGCTCAGTGTTTGAATGTTGACCTATGAACCAAGAAGGCACAGTTTGATTCCTGGTCATGGCACATACCTGGGTTGTGGGTTCGATCCCCAGTGTGGGGTGTGCAGGAGGCAGTTGATCAATGATTCCCTATCATCATTGATTTTTCTATCTCTTACTCCCTTTCCCTTCCTCTCTGAAAGCAATACAAAAAAGATTTAAAAAAAGAAAAACAGAAAACATAGCTTTCTAGTGTAATTATTTTTAGTTATACATATCCTAGTGGCCTGGTGTGAGAAATTCGTGTGTGTGTGGGGGGGGGGGAGCA
>NW_006282181.1:237156-237990 GCF_000327345.1 Myotis davidii | reverse complement strand
CCCCAACTACCCCCACTGCCAACCTGCTCACCCCCAACTGCCCTCCCCTCCTGGCCTGATCACGCCTAATGACCTCTGCCTCGGCCCCGCCACCATGGCTTTGTCTGGAAGGACATCTGGAAGGTCTCCCAGTCTAATTAGCGTATTACCCTTTTATTAGTATAGATTATTAGATGATATTAAATTCACTATCAAAGAAACAATGTAGTATACACACCTGTTATTCTCCTTCTAGGATAAAAAATGATTGGATCAGCAAGAGAAAAAATATCTTGATGAAAAATGGACAAAAGACACCATAGGCAACTTAGAAAATGAAATATGAATTGTTTACAAACATTTTTTAAAAACCCAACATCGCCGAAACCAGTTTGGCTCAGTGGACAGAGTGTTGGCCTGCAGACTGAAAGGTCCCAGGTTCGATTCCGGTCAAGGGCATGTAGCTGGGTTGTGGGCACATCCCCAGGAGATGTGCAAGAGGCGGCTGATAGATGTTTCTCTCTCATCGATGTTTCTATCTATCTCTCTCACTTCCTCCCTCTCTCTCTCTCAAATAAAAATAAAAACGTATTTTTTTTTCAAAAAGAAAGAATTAAGTTCTTGTTGGGCCAATGAGTCCTATAAGCTTTCTATTACCCTTTAAATTATACTGGCTAGATTTTGAATTTTGACTTTATTTGGTTTGAAATTTCAAAAGAAAAGTATAATTTAAAATGAAAAAAAATTTTTTTAATTATAGTTAATTTCTGTGAAAATAGTACCGATGGGAGTTTTACATTTGGCAAAATTGCAGTGGGAAGATATGGACCTTCCAGGGAAACATGTGACAAGGAC
>NW_006282181.1:223933-228000 GCF_000327345.1 Myotis davidii | reverse complement strand
GTGTGGTGGGGGGGGGGGGGAGCATTGTCCCTCAGCCGGGCCTGCACCCTCTCCAATCTGGGAACCCTTGGGGGATGTTTGACTGCTGGCAGTTGGACATTCATCTCACAATCTGGGACCGCTGGCTCCTAACCTCTCATCTGCCTGCCTGCCTGATTGCCCTAACCACTCTGCCTGCTGGCCTGCTTACCCTCAACTGTCCCCCTAGCCAGCCTGTTCACCCCCAACTACCCCCACTGCCAACCTGCTCACCCCCAACTGCCCTCCCCTCCTGGCCTGATCACGCCTAATGACCTCTGCCTCGGCCCCGCCACCATGGCTTTGTCTGGAAGGACATCTGGAAGGTCTCCCAGTCTAATTAGCGTATTACCCTTTTATTAGTATAGATTATTAGATGATATTAAATTCACTATCAAAGAAACAATGTAGTATACACACCTGTTATTCTCCTTCTAGGATAAAAAATGATTGGATCAGCAAGAGAAATTTCTATCTATCTCTCTCACTTCCTCTCTGTAAAAAATCAATAAAATATATTAAAAAAATAAAAAAATAAAATCAAGGAATAAATTAACTTAATGGAATCCATTAAGGAAAATACTTAAAAAAATAATAAAAACCCAACTTCATTAGTAACCAGAGGAATGCAGTTAAACAGGGAATAATTATTTTCACCTATAAAATTTAGCATGGAATGATAAAGATGATAATGGTGGTAGTAATGATTATAGAAGTAGTAGTAGTGGAAAGAGTACAGAAGAAAAAAGATATCCTAATGAATTTGTGGTGAAAATATAAATTGGTACAACATATTTGACAGAATTATAAATCAAAAGCCTTTAAGAATGACATTACTCTTAATTCAGCATTTGAACTTCTACAAATTTTTTCTATGTCCCAATAACCATATATTTACTCTAAAACATAGCTACATCTCATACCCTAAAACATAGCTATACTCACAGCAGCACAATTTAAAATAACAAAAAGTTGAAAGCCAATACTTAACAATTAACCAATACGTAATAATGAGATAATAGTTAAATAAACTATGGTTTATCCATATAATAAAGAAATTAGCAGCCAAGAAAATGTAGAATATTAAATAGTATGGAATGCTATTCATGTATATCTTTCTATTAGCTAAGTCTCTCTTTTTCCATCAAAAACTGTACAGTGTGCTGTGTACATAGCAGGGGACACATTTTTTAAAGTATATTGGTCCTGAAGTTCATGTCAGATATTGTTAAGTTCTGAAGGTACAGAAATAACTAAGATATAATCTCTATCACCAAGAAGCTCAAATTCCAGTAAGAAAGACAAACAAGTAAGTATATAACTGCAATATCTATAATAATAAAAGTGTAATATACTAATTAGACCAGATATCCTTCTGGACATCCTTCTGGATGACCTTCCGGACGAAGCCGGGGCTGTGAGGGGAGCCTGGGTCCCAGGTGCCAGAGGGAAGCCGGTGTAGCTGGGGGAAGAAATGCCTACTCTTGCATGAATTTCATGCACAGGCCTCTAGTTGTATGATAAATGCAGACAGGCCTCTATCTCAAATGTGGATAAACAGGCTGTGGACTTCAAGTCCCAGAATTCTATGTGGCAGACTCTTTTTTTAGTATTTTTCATTGATTTCAGAGAGGAAGGGAGAGGGAGAGAGAGAAACATCAATGATGAGAGAGAATCATTGATCAGCTGCCTCCTACATGCCCCCTACTGGGGATCTGCAACCCTGGCATGTGCCCTTGACTGGAATCAAACCTGGGACCTTTCAATCTGCAGGCCAACACTTTATCCACTGATCCAAACCAGCTAGGGCATGCGTGGCAGGCTCTTAAGTGATTGTGGTGGATTGCGTGGCTCTTGGAATTGTAGTAGCACAGAGCTAAAGTATTTATTGAATAATGGGTATGTTGTAAGTTGTAAATTATTCAAGTTTTTAAAAAATTTCAGAGGCTAAAGGAAACACCCAAAATATCCATCTCATAAACCTAGGAGTCACCTATGACTTCTTGACTCTCTCCTCTATAGCACTAAAAGCCAAAACTAAGACTAGTATCTTCAGAGTCCCATCTAAAAGTATGTTTTCTTTTACAGTGCACCTATTTATTGATGCTGTGAAAATTTAAAATAAAAAAGTATCATGCTGAGCTGATAATGGGCACCAGAGCATAATGCTATTTGTTGTCCCTTCCAATATTGAAATGCTCAAAATAAGGTAGGCCTATCTGAATCTTATCTGGGGAGATTTCATTGGTGAAACACTAGCCGGCCATGTTACCTATGAGGGGGCTATTGAACAGTGGGTCCAAAAACAGCATTTTAGTTTTTAGTTACTAACAGGAAAAAATGCTTTGGAGAAATATCTGTATATCTCAAAAACAATATAAATTCTGATATTTGGGAGTGATTTAAGCCATGTTACACATAATTCATCTGAGAGGCCCTCCAGCTTGAATAAATGCATTTGGGCACAAAATGCACATAAGTAGGATTAGTAAAACATCTAATTTTTCACATGTATTCAATGTGTTTCAAATCTGGATTTACATATAGAAAAGGAGGTTTGGGAAGTGGAGCTCTGAGAATGTTAAATATCATTCACTCTTTTCTAAAATGAGCTGAAGACTTTATCATTTTTTATTTTGATATCCTAATCTAACCTACAAGAAATTTTTCAGAATCAAGGAACAATGGTGTGACAATGAATCTATTTTGTAAAGGGGATCAGAGATGAGCAGGTAGCTCATTAAACAATGGAAAGACATAAGATACCTTTCAATTAACTGCAATTGTGAGACGCAAATGAGTACTTGTCTCTGTTGAGCCTAAGAGACTTTTAAAGGGACTCTTTGTGTATTGTCACGTCTCTGTCAGATAAAGAAAATTCACCGCTCAAGTGTCTGAAGTGGTACGTTATACTCCAGAGCACAAGAGATGACCTCATTGATCAACCAATGTCACCAAGGTTTCCCAAAGAATTTCAGAAAAAGCAAAGGGCCTGGCTGTCATGGCTCAGTGGTTGAACTTCGACCTATGGATTCCCAGTCCACGGTTTGATTCCTGGTCATGACAGATACCCATCTTGCAGGCTCAGTCCCCAGTGTGAGGCATGCATAAGGCAGCCAATCGATGATTGTCTCTCATCATTGATGTTTCTACCTCTCTCCTTCACCCTTCTTCTCTGAAATCAATAAAAATATATTTTTTAGAGAGGACCAAAATAAAATCAGAAACAAAAGAGGTGAAATAACAACTGACACCACAGAAATACAAAGGATTGTAAGAAAATATTATGAATAACGACATGCCAACAAGCTGGAAATGTGGACGACATGGACAAATTCCTAAAAAATACAATCTTCCAAAACTGAATCAGGAAAAATCAGAAAACCTAAATAGGCCAATAATAACTGATAACATTGAAGCAGTAATAAAAAAAAAAAATTCCCAGCAAACAAAAGCTCTGATCCGGACTGCTTCAGGGGAGTTTTACCAAATACTCAAAGAAGAACTAACATCTATCCTCCTCAAACTATTCCAAAAAATCCAAGAGGAAGGAATACTTCCAAGCTCTTTCCAAGTGGCCAGCATTATAATAATTCCAAAACCAGATACACTACCAAGAAAGAGAATTATAGGCCAATATCCTTGATGAACATAGATGCTAAAATTCTCAAAAAATTATCAGCAAATCAGATCCAGCAATACATTAAAAAGATCATACACTATGACCAAGTGGGATTTATTCCAGGGATGCAAGACTGGCATAATATTCACAAATCAATAAATGTGATACATCACAGAAACAAATTGAAAGACAAAAACCACATGATCATATTTATAGACGCAGAAAAAGCATTCTAAAAATCCAACACTCGAAAAAAATGTTGGAGAACCAAGATGGCGGCATAGGTTAACGCCGGAGTTTGCCGCCTCGAACAACCATTTCAAAAGTGAAACTAAAAGACGGAAGGGACATCACCCAGACCCACAGGAACGCTGGCTGAGTGGAAGTCCTACAACTAGGAGGAAAGAGTAACGTATAGGACACTCAG
>NW_006282181.1:201336-221726 GCF_000327345.1 Myotis davidii | reverse complement strand
CCCCAGGCCCGGCTGGCCCCACCCCCGTCAAGCCCCTCCAAGCTGGGGGCACAGCCTAAGGTCCCCCAGCCTGGTGCTGGGTGGGGGGTGCAGTCTGAGGTCTCCCAGCCCAGTGCCAGGGCCGTGGCCTGAGGTTCCCCGTCAAATCCCACTGGCTAGGGGGTGCGGCCTGAGGTCCCCCAGCCCAGTGCCAGGGCAGAGGGCGCAGTCTGAAGTCCCCCATCAAGCCCAGCTTCCCCCTCCCCCACAGTGTCATGGACAAATTAGCATATTCCCTCTTTATTATATAGACTAGTGGCCTGGTGCACAAAATTTGTGCACATTAAAAGGGAATTAATTAGAGGAAATATGTTAATATTGCTATTTGCCCATTCTCTATAATAGAAGTGTCAAAGATGAAAATTAGTAAAATGTATATGAAAATCTCCTCCTGTCAGAGTCTGGAGCATGCAACGGGACCTAGAGTCAAGTCCCCATCCACCACCCGCACGCGCTTCAAAAACGCAGGAGACCCAGACCTTGCTGGCCCCACCCCCATTAAGCCCTTCTGGGCAGGGGGCACAGCCTCAGATCCCCCAGCCCAGCACCAGGGAGGGGGGTGTGGCCTGAAGTCCCCATCAAGCCCCACCTGGCGGGGGGCGTGGCCTGAGGTCCCCCAGCCTGGCGCTGGGGTAGGGGGTGTTGCATGAGGTCTCCCAGCCTGGCACCAGGGTGGGGGGGCACAGCCTGAGGTCCCCCCATCAAGTCCCGCTGGGTTGGGGGCATTGCCTTAAGTACCCTGGCCCAGTACTGGGGTGGGGGGCATGGCCTGAGGTCCCTCACCCCAGCCAGGTGCCATGCAGCCTCAGGTCCCTGCTATCCAGTCATGATGTTATGGTATCTGGGCTAATTTGCATATTCCTCTATTATATAGATAGATATGCATAACCCATGGACACAGTCAATAGTCAATAGTGTGGTAAAGGCCTTGGGTGGTGGATGGGGTGGGCTAGAAGGGGTAAATGGGGAAAAAGGGAGACATATGTAATACAACAATAAAGATAAATTTAAATCCTATATAATAAAAGGCTAATATGCAAATTGTCCCCTCAACTGTGAGTTCGACCAGGAGTTTGACCAGAGGGCGGGGCTAGCCCACCAACCACCTGCAGCCTCTCTCTCCAGCTGGCCCCATCCCCGATTGGCCCTTCCACACCGATTGGGGGTGGGGCAGGCCAGCAACCTCTCACATTCTGCCCCCCCCCGCCCCCCCACAGCCTGGTGGGGCGAGCTGGACAGATCCCACCTGTGCACGAATTCATGTACTGGGCCTCTAGTAATAAATAAATAAATAAAATAAGAAACCAAAAAGGGGAGGTAAAAGAAACCACCTCAATCAGTAAATCAGATTCTATTCTAAAAGATGAAAGAGGAAGAAAGGACTTTAATTGGAATTCAAAGCCATCTTTTGATATCTTAGTATTAGATATTCTTCAGATATGAGAAGGCTGAAAGTCTCTATATAAATAAAAGTTAATATGCCAAGTGTCCATCCAACTGGTAGCTAGGATGCGCACTGACCACCAGGGGGCAGACGCTCAATGTAGGAGTGCCTTGGCAGCAGCAGTTCTTGGGTGACGCACCCCAAAACCAGAGAGGAGGGAGCCCAATTCATCACAGGGCCGCACAATTCCATCTTTGGCCATGGGTTATGTTGTTTCTGGGGCACTGTCAGACCCAAATCTGGTTTACTCCACACCTGAGTTTGCCTTCCACACCCTGTACGAAAGCAACTTTGCAGAGTGGCCTCTTGCACTTCCACACCCTGTACGAAAGCAACTTTGCAGAGTGGCCTCTTGCACTCAGAGAGCTGGTTTCAGCCCAATCCCCGCAGTCCAGGCCGAGGGACCCCATCTGCCAGAGCGACCCTGCTCACTCTGCGGATGCCCTTCGAGCCACGGCACCACCCCAGGTACAGCTGGCCAGGGAGGGACCGCGGAGGTTGGCTCCAGGGCGTGTCCAGTCTGTCTCTCCCAGTCCCTCCCCACTGGCCACCTTCTAATTAATTTCCTTTTACTGTGCACGAATCCATGCACTGGGTCACTAATGTAATTAATAAAATATTTTAAAGCATTTCTTATCTGGGCCACAGCTACTTAAATAAAATACAGCATGGAGACTATAGTTAACTAGAGGCCCAATGCAAGAAATTAGTGCACTTGGAGGGGGTCCCTCAGCCTGGCCTGTGCCCTATATCAGTCTGGGAGCCCTTGGGGGATGTCAGACTGACGGCTTAGGCCTGCTCCCTAAGCCGTCAGTCGGACATCCTTAGCGCTGCCATGGAGGTGAGAGAGAGGCTTCTGGCAGAGCGGTGCTCCCACTGTGGGAGTGCACTGACCACCAGGAAGCAGCTCCTGCATTGAGCGTCTGTCCCCTGTTGGTCAGTGTGTGTCATAGCAACCAGTTATTCCACCTTTCAGCGTTTCTCCTGCGTTGAGCATCTGCCCCCTGGTGGTCAGTGTGCACATAGCGACTGGTCGTTCTGCTGTTAGTTGATTTGCATATTAGCCTTTTATTATAAAGTAGGTCGTTGGGTTACGTTGGAGATCCATTCCTACGGCGCAACGTAACACGATTTTCGCCATAAGCTGGAACCCACCTACATAAGCTCCTATGTCACTCACATGGAGCACATACACAGCAGTAATGAAGTGAAACAGTAAAAAAACCTTTAAAAGAAAGATAACAATTCCTGACCTTTACTTGTGGTAAATAAATAATAGAAAACATAAAGCACACATGTACATATGTTGAAATGACGGAACATTTTTTTTTATAAATAAATGGGAAATGGCAATGCAACCATGAAATGACGTATGTAGAGTCCATAATAACCCGAGGATTGTCTGTATAGGATAATACTGTAATGTGTGTTAAAAATAGCTAAGAGAGTAGAACTTAAAAGTTCTCATCACATGAAAAAATTTGTAGCTGTATAAGGTGACAGATGTCAACCAGACTTATTGTGGTGACCATTTGGCAATATATACAAATATTCAATGATTGTGTTGTATACCTGAAACTAATATAATGTTATATGTGAAATGTGCCTTAATTAAAAAGAAAAGTAAAAATACCCAATCCTGAAAAATCGAATTTAAAATCATTACCTTAAACAACAAATACTGACGACATTGGGTAAAAATGAAGTATGATTACGACATACACAAAAAGTTGCTTCTCTAAACCAGTCCTGGAGACATTTTATCCAAGAGTTAGTTAGATCATACTGGATCACTAAGAATGTCCTACATCAAATAGTATTAATAATAATGTGTTCATAGACCAGTACTAATGAAACTATATTTTGTAAATATCACAAAATTCCTTATGGAATTTTAGTTACTCTAAGGATTCTTTTCTGCCCTGAATAGCAGTTGAAATGTAGTGAGCAGCTATTAAGTAATTATGGTGTTCTAACCCATTAAAAACTGCAATGATCATGGATGAAATATACTTTAGTTGTGACGCTTTGGGACACTTCATGAAAGAAGCAAAATGCCATAAAAATACTAAAGGATCTTTCAGATAATGGCAAGTATAAGATTTTCTACTGCCCATCACTTTATTGTGATGTTTGGTAAATATTAATGGATACAACAATGGTTTGGTATATGAAATAAAACAAAAAATGCTTATCTTTCACCCTCTCCTCCCCCTCTAAAAGAAGTAGCTCCATATATTTAAAATGAGTAACAAAATTGGTTTAAATCAATTGCCAACTCTATCATAAGTAGTCCCAGAAGAGCTAGAGTTGCTGCAGTTCAGTGACTGCCAACTCAGAAGACAGATATGTGACTGCAGCACTGCCATCAAACCAATCTGGAAATAATGCTGCAAATTTTTACAAAGAGAAAGACAAGAGAGAGAACTCTGGTATTTGACTAGAATTACTATTAATTCTCAATTGTCCATACTAATCAGGAGAAAAAGGAGCATACACAATGTTAAACGATGGATAAATATAAAATTTGAAAACTGGTCAATACTGGCACATGTTCAGATACTTCCTAATTTAATACTCATCTAATCCCTTTCTAGATCAGTCCCATCACAGTCAGTTCTATGCAGTGGTTCTCAACCTTCTGGCCCTTTAAATACAGTTCCTCATGTTGTGACCCAACCATAAAATTATTTTCATTGCTACTTCATAACTGTAATGTTGCTACTGTTATGAATTGTAATGTAAATATCTGATATGCAGGATGGTCTTAGGCGATCCCTGTGAAAGGGTCATTCGACCGCCAAAGGGTTCGCGACCCACAGGTTGAGAACCGCTGGGTTAGAGGAAGAAAGGGGCCTGCTTCTCTATAACTTACTCATGGATATTGAGAAGTTGATTGGACAGTAATATTTTAACATTTAAAGTATAATGTATGATTTCCAAGTCACTTTTAAAGATCTATTGATTTTTTTAGTTAAATGCATGATCCTATTGGCATAACAGTTGTTATGTTTTATAAACTGTATGAATGTCAAATATATTAAATCATAAAAACATTACTCAGAAACCTTTTAAAATACAGATTTCAAGCCCTAGCCGGTTTGGTTCAGTGGATAGAGCATCAGCCTGCCAACTGAAGGGTCCCGGGTTCGATTTCGGTCAAGGGCAAGTACCTTGGTTGCAGGCTCAATCCCCGGCCCAGGACCTGGTCAGGGCGTGTGAAGGAGGCAACCAATCATGTGTTTCTCTCACATAGATGTTTTTCTCTGTCTTTCCTTCTCTCTTCCACTCTCTCTAAAAATCAATGGAAAAATATTCTTGGGTGAAGATTAAAAAAAACAGATTTCAACTTTAAAATCTTTTAAAAACATATACAAGTTAGAGATTTCTCTTTAGTAAAAAATATTTCTATTGTTAAAGTAATACATGTATCAACCTTTCTATAACTATTATTTGGATGTAAATAAATTGACTGATTGAGAAATTTAACCTTAACACTTCTCAGCCTATAGCATTTCAGCAGACTTGATCCCATTAACTGTTAAAAAGCAAAATAAACAACCACCAACCCCCCAAAAAACACATACCATTCTTAAACAGCATAATTAAACACTGCCATTCTCCATTACTTGCTCATGTCATTTCCCGATATGAAAGGGAAAGGTTCCCTGTGTTAGAACAGCAAAAATGAGCCCACAGTATCAAGAATAACCAGGCCTTTTCCCATTCTTAAGCATGGCCTATATGTCTCAGTTGAGACTCTATAAGAGATCTCTCTGCCTCTCCAACTCAATTGAATTTTTAGGATAAAAGCAACTCTCAGTAATTACTCTGTCTTATTCTTTTTACCCTGTGTTGACTGAGAACCTGAACTTATATCCCACCCAATGCACTACCATTATCATACCCTCATCCTCTACTGTTAGCTACATGGTTAAAATTCATTTTTATAGCCAGTGATACCCACAATAGAATTATTTTAAGAACATACCAGTAGAAAGAATGCTGTTCTAGTAATTAGGAAATTTTGATTCTTGTCCTAGCTCTGCCACTAATTAGTTGTGTGTTCTTAGAAAAGTCATTTAACCTCTTTGGGATACAGTTTTTTAATTTATAGAAAATAAGCTCTTTGCAGAGCTAACAATCTTAATTTTATTATTAAGAAAACACTGCTTGAGAGCCTTGAGATTTCATTAAGACAAAGAGGATCCCAGCCAAGGGGGAAAAAAAATCACTATAACGTTTCTTTACAGCACGAATTACATTTTAGCATTGCCCCTCAACACAATCTTGGGTCTGGATATAACCTCTTTAGTCTTTGAATAATCTTTGTTTTCTGGGATCAAATATTTCTGAGACCTGAAATCAAATATTTCCCCCAAGAAGCCTTAATTCCTTTTAATGGGAATGGCATTTAGAAACCAAGATTCAGGTGCTGCATATACTCATGGCTACCAGGGTATCTGTTATTGCTTCTTGGTCTTTTCCATGTACAGAACAAGGGAATAGGAATTCATACTGCAATAGAAATTTAAAATACAAATATAAAAGGAAAATATTTTATATAGCTTTTATTTTTAAATGAAAATCTTGGTTTCTATCATCACTGATATACTTACGCATTTGCTTTATCCTAAAATATATAAAATAATACTAATATTATAATGTATGTATATGTTATAATTCTGAAATCTACAATAAACCTATTAAGAACATTTAAGATTTCTTTGCAGTTCATTTTATCCTTAAGATTATATCCTAGTAAGGATGCACCATCAGGGACACTATGTTCAAAATTTATCTGAACTGCATGTTATAAATTAGTGATACATTTTTGTTTGATTTCAGTTGGTATCCATTTTTAACATTTGTTTTTCTTCCCATTATTTTTTGCTTAATTATAATGTTTGAGCATTTAAACTTTTATATAGCCCAAATGTCAAAACTGTATTAAAAAGTATACGCAGAGAAGTCCTACTTCTATCCCTCTCTCTCCCACCACATTTCTATACATCCCCTATTTCATTAGTTCCTACCTTATCATTGTTTCATTTTATAAAAATAAGCAATTATAGTTCTTTAGAACTAATGTAGACATACCATGAGTTAAGCAATACCCTTATAAGTGAATTGTTATTTGAGTAAGTTTATGGTACACAAAACCTAACTTGTATCACATTTTCTATTTGCAATACACATAGCTTGGAAATCAAATAAACTCCCACCTGGATTCTGACTAATCCACTCTAGAGAGTTCATATGAGCATTCAGAATTCTGCTGATCTGTTTGAGCTAAAAACAAACACAAGATATTTAGATTATAATTTCTGATATGGTAAACAAAAAGTAAACAAAATTTTGAAACTAGAAAGTGACTTTAATTTCTTCTGATAAGAAATGGACTGAGAATGATTAAACATTAACAGCTTCTTTTGCTATTTCATATTTGTAATGTTCATTACATCTATATATTAATCTAATTACTTTGCAAATATCACAAATCTGATTGATTCTTAGAATTCAATAAGAAACTTACTACTACAGTACAAACATAAGTAAAGAACATTAAGAGACATTTCAGAAGATAAGAAATTCATTTAAAAATTTAAAATATTGCCTTTATTCATCCATATCAGCATTTTTATTGAGGTATAACTCAGATATAACATTGTATGAGATTCAGGTATGCAACATATTCTATATCTGTATATATTGTGAAATAATCACCACAATAAGTCTAGTTAACATCTGTCACCATACATAGTTACACAAAAGTTTTTTTGTATAAGTTCTACAATCTTAGCAATTTTCAAATATGAAATATAGTAGTATTAATATAGTCATTATGCTGTATATTACATAACCATAACTTAATTATTTTATAACTAGAAGTTTGTTACTTTTGTATACCCCTTCACCCATTTTGCCCTTCCCCGCCTCTGACAACCAATCTGTTCTCTGTATTAGCTTGGCTTGTTTTGTTTTTAAATTCTACATATAAGCAAGATCATACAGTGTCTGTCTTTCTCTGTCTGACTTATTTCATTTAGCATATGTTATCACAAATGGCATGATTTCTAAATCAGCAATTTTAAATAAATGTAATATTCAATTGTCAAGTGTGTGTGGGGAAAACAGGTACATTCATATACAACCAATAGAAATATAATTTGATCCAGCCCTTCAAAATGTAAAATTTTATAATATATATCATCTTAAAATATTCATACTTTTAAAAAAATATATTTTCTTATTGATTTTAGAGAGAGGAAGGGAGAGGGATAGAGAGATAGAAACATCAACATTGATGTGAAACATCAGTTGGTTACCTCCTGCATGCCCCCTACCAGGGATTGAACCTGCAACTGGGTCATGTGCACTGCCTGGAATCAAATCATGACTTTCTGGTTCATGGGCTGATGCTCGACCACTGAGTCACACTGGATGGGCTAAAATATTCATACTTTTTAACTCAGTATGTTCTACTTCTAGGAATCTATCCAGGGCAATTTTGTAATGACAAAAAACTGGAAACAGTATCTCTATCAGTAAAAAAGATTATATTATGATAAAGTTACCTCTGATTAAAATTATAGAGTCATTAAAACCAATTGTTCCTCCTGGCCTGTGAGGGTCAGTGACTGAGTGTCGACCCATGAACCAGGAGATCACAGTCCAATTCCCCTTCAGGGCGCATGCCCAGGCTGTGGGCTTGGTCCCCGGGAGGGGACATGTAAGAGGGAGCTGATTGATGAGTGTCATCATTGATGTTTCTATCTCTCTCTCCCACTCCTTTCCTCTCTCTGAAATCAATAAAAAATATATTAAAACTTTTTTAAAAAACATGTTTTCCAAAACAGAAATAGACTCATAGCTACAGTGAACAAACTGAGTGTTGTCAGATGGAAGGAGGGTGGGGGTATGGATAAAAGGTGAAGGGAATAAGAAGTTACAAAATAGTCACCAGAGTATAAAGTACAGCATAAGGAATACAGTCAATAATATTGTAATAACTATGTATGGTGCCACATGGGTACTAGAATTATCAGGGGGATCACTGCGTAAATTATATAATTGGATGGCCACTATACTATACACCTGAAACAACTATAAAATAATAAAAAAAATGTTTTCAAAGAATGGTTATAATTTTGGGAAAACACCATGAAAGAATATTAAATGAAGGCAGAATACAAAATTTTATATAGGTATGTTTCCAAAGCTGTTCAAAACAAAAGTATTTTTTTAATCAGCATAGTAAAAAGACTTGAAAGAAATAAACCAATATATTAGCAGAGTACTGGTAATACAGGTGATTTAATTTTCTTTACAGATTTCCATATTTTCTAAGCTTAATACATTAAACAAGTATGTATATTAACTTTGTAATAAAAATACTAAACATTTAAAAAATTTTAGCCCCAGCTGGTTTTGCTCAATGGATAGAGCGTCGGCCTGCAGACTGAAGGGTCTCCCAGGTTCAATTCCAGCAAAGGGCACATGCCCGGGTTGCGGGCTCAGTCCCCAGTGTGGGGCGTGCAGGAAGCAGCCAGTCAGTGATTCTCTCTAATCATTGACGTTTCTACCTCTCTCCCTCTCCCTTCCACTCTGAAATCAATAAAAATATATTAAAAAAATAAAAAAATTTAGAATACTTTTGATGAATTTTCTAGCAATGTCCAGGATAATATTAAAAATAGGAGGAAATGAAAATGTTTCCACACTTAAAAGACCAGTATATGTAATGACAACAGCAAATTAGAGTATTCTAGTATAACAAACAAATATAATTTGTAGTAGGAGCAATGAGTTTTTGTAAGTGAATGTGACCGAATATCATACACTATAATATGGACTTGCTTAATAAAAATTTTAGCTATTAGGAGGTCTCTCCCATCTCCCCCTAAGAAAAGTCAAAATCAAGAGGTAAATCTCATCACTGTGATTTAAGTTGCTATTTTTCTACCCTAGTGTATGGCCCATAGGTTGAGCTGGTCAGAATAAATTATTTACAAAATATTATTGTTCAACAAATGTGTTCTCTGCTTACTGTCTAAAAATTTATGCTATCTGAGAAAAGAAATGAATTATTGCTAATTTTTCACTTCTTTTGTCCTGTTATCAAGCAGCAATTATCCTTTAATTCTCTCATTGTAAATATCTCAATCTCCATGGCTAGGAAAAACAAAAGACTCAAACCATTTACTCCCCACTACTAAACTAAACTAAACTAAACTAAACTAAACTAATCCAAGGCTAAGTAGAGAAAAAGGATAACGGTAGGATTGCAGTTTCCTTTTACTTAATCTATTAGAACACATTAATTTAACACAGAGACTATGTATCAGCTCTATTTCATGCCTAAATCTGCATATACTTATCTGTGTATTAAAATTCTATTACAGCAGAACAATTCTGAATTTTGGAATCACAATAGTGATCTAATATTTCATTAAAAAGAAAACCTATGTTATGTCAACTCTTGATGATCTGCATGGACTCAGGGAGATGGTAGTATGGATAATACCAGACTAATTTTTATTTGCCATTGTTCAACTTTAGATTCAACTAAAGTAAAGAATGGCATAATTTTTATTATAAGATTATTTTGTCCACCCTTGACATTTTGCAAAAGACCTAAGACCCAGAGAGATTAAGTGACTTAAATGAAATTCTTGTGCTTTTTCAATACACCATGCTATCTCTTCATAATTAAAAAAGCTAGTAATATGTTTGTAGATAAAGAAGTGTCTGTATATAATTGGACAAAGAGCTTACTAAAGAAATAATTACTACACATGTATTATGTCATTCATCCTCATTTACCCAAATCCTGGCTTCACTCTAATTATAATCAACTGATAGAAAGTACAATGGGAGCTCTCACAATGGGTGATTCCTCTTACCATTACTGCCATGGGGTGGCATCGAGTTAAAAGAAGGGCTCCATTTAGCTGCTAAGACAACAGAGAAAGGTAGAGGAAATAAACTCTTTATGTAGATTATAGATAAAGGGGAAATAATCATTTTTTACTGCCAAATTAATTCAAAACTTCTCAACTATTTAAATGGAGCTTTGACTGTATTTTTCCAGGCTATAATGCATTTATATTATGAGTTAAGTAGAGACTGGTGGAAACCTAATGACCATATTTAACAAAGTTTCTATGGAAAAAACATATTTTAAGTTTCACATAGTTTACTTATCAAACTTTTAAGATATAACCTAATTATAAGATTACTTGGATAGATTTAACAGATTCAAACATCTAGTCTCACGTTTATATGAATATGTAGATAAATATATAAAAGAAAGAATGAATTAGCTAATGAGTAAGTGAACAGGAAAATAAGTACAGGGACAGATTTAGTTATGTGAAGAACAGGAAGAAAACCCTGAAAATTTAGGGAGGTAAGTCATTTTTTTACTCTCCTGGGTTAATCACAAAGAACTCTCAACCTTATCTGCCCTTAAATATTTCCTGTCCCATTAACTATAACCAAGAGCTTCATATCTCTAGAGGCAGATATGGAGAACTAGAGAGGACAGGAGAAGGTGACTAGTTAAAGGAAGCATAGAATGCTAATGTCATACTAAATCTTGGTTGTCTAAGTAGATAAAGCAGTTAACATACCAGGTCAATAGTGTCAGCAGGTTTTTCAAATATATTCAGGTGTTCAATAATGTTCTTGAGATCCTGTGCCATTTGTTTCAACTGAACATCTATATTTTCTGCTAATTTGTAACTAAAAAAGTAAGTAAAGTAAAGGGATTAACAAGCAACAAATATTTTCTCCACTTATGTATCACTACTAACATACAACAATGATACTGCCAACTGGATTTGCCCCATTTTCCCTACCTTCTCAGTGGGTCTCAGTTATGACTAATGGCGCATTTTTATGAATGCAGTATTCATGACCTTATTATTGCCATCCTATATAATAAAAGGCTAATATGCAAATCGACCAAACGGCAGAACTACCAGTCGCTATGATGAGCACTGACCACCAGGGGGCAGACATTCAATGCAGGAGCTGCTCTCTGGTGGTCAGTGTACTCGCACAGGGAGAGCGCCGTTCAGTCAGAAGCTGGGCTCACGGGTGGCGAGCACAGCAGCAGTGGCGAGAGCCCCTCCCACCTCCACGGCAGCCCTAAGGATATACAACTGCCAGCCTAAGCCCGCTCCCTCAGTTGGTCGGACATCCCCTGAGGGCTCCTGGACTGCAAGAGGACACAGACGGGGTTGAAGGACCCCCCACCTCCTGAGTGCACAAATCTCGTGCACCAGTCTCTAGTATTCTAAAAAGACTCCATAGGTGAAGGCTTTTACCCACCTTGCCATTTTTACAGTCACATATTCACCCTCTTGCTAATGTTCTGAAGCAAAAGAGCCCTGAAACAAAGGAATTCTTTTGGGTGACAAAATAAACCCATAGGACATATTAAGAGTTATTCAGTGTTTAGTAGTATTCAGTAAGTGCAGACATGACTTCAATGACTTTGAATACATAAATTTTCAAAGTAAAACCTTATATAAATACTAGAGGCCTGGTGCATGAAAATTCATGCACTGGGTGGTGGGGGGCGGCGTGGTCCCTCAGCCTAGCCTGTGCCCTCTCGCAGTTGGGGACCCCTTAGGGGATGTCAACCTGCCAGCTTAGGCCCACTCCCCGGGGGATCTGGCTTAAGCTGGCAGTCAGACATCCCTCTGGCAGCCCAGGAGCCCTTGAGGGACGTCTGAATGACAGCATGAGGAGCGGGCCTAAGCTGCAATCAGACATCTTAGCACTGCCACCAAGATGGGAGAGGCTCCCACCACTGAAGTTGTACTCACAGGCATCAGCCTGGCTTGTGGCTGAGTGGAGCTCCCCATGTGGAAGTGCACTGGCCACCAGGGGGCAGCAGCTCCTGCATTGAGCATCTGCCCCTGGTGGTCAGTGCATCTCATTAGCAACCAGTCGGTTCCTGGTAGTTCTGCCTTTAGGGTCCATTTGCATATTACCCTTTTATTATATAGGATGCTCCATCATCCAACAAAAGATGTTTTGAGAAATAATACAATAATCAAAGGAAGATAAATTTGCTAAGTTCACAAAAAATTAATTAGTTGACTATTTTTAAGATTTCCATCCAAACTATTTACACACACACACACACACACACACACACACAACTTAGTCAACATGTTTATGAGAATGAAAGTGACCTGAGGGCTTTTCAACCTTAATGTTTATAAAGATTAAAAAAATCAATTAGATTTATTGATAACTATGTACTGTCTTTCTGTCCCAAAGTACTTATAGGTAATTGGTTGCCTAGATTGTTGAAGATTCTAGTACAGACTCTATTAAATTATAAATCTAACTACATAAAAGCAATTGGAAAAAAAACACTAATGTTTCAATTATTTCTTCAAACTATAGTTAGGATCTCTTGGCCAAAAATATAACTCTATATGTTTCAAAGGAAAAATGACAGAATGGGTAGAATCACACGCCAACAAAAGATTCACAAAAACTGAAATACAAAAGCAGAAACAGAATAAGGGTCCATACAGATTAGCTGCACATTTAACGAACCTACAAAAATATTAATTTCAAAACTCTTAAAAATAACTTAGTCTTACCTCACTAATAAGCCATTGATAAAATAAGTCCAGTTTAATCTCAATCTAGTTTACATAGAGCATTCATACAAATTCTCCTAAGAACACTATATAATTTGGCTTAATTTTCTCTCAGTTCTAGAGGGATAAGTTACTGTGGGAACATTGGAAATATACCAATCAAAGGCATAGCCTGCACTGCACACAAATGAAATATATCCAGCCCAAGACAAATAAAATATATTCAGCCCAAGACATTGACAAAACCATTCAATTTTTAAAGTTATGCAGTTTGCCCCCAGTTTAACAAATTGCCTTTAAAATAGCAAATACTTTATCACTGAAGTAATTGCATGAACATTAGTTTTAAGAGTCAATATAGATAACCAGAGGAAAGGGGGTGGGGGCAGAAAAGGGGTGGGGAATAAATGGTGATGAAAGGAGGGGGTGCACAGACAATATAATATACAGATGATTTATTATGGAATTATACACCTGAAACTTATATCATTTTATTAACCAACATCACCCCAATAAATTCAATTAAAAAGTAAAAAAGGAAGTCAATATAAATAGCAGACCATAAATATCCTACAATACTATGACAACACAGCCATAAAATTTAAGAACAAAGTTGACAAATATAAAAACTTTACAGTGATCATATATAAGCTTGAAATTTTTAAATTTTGAGAATATGTTTATTAAAGTTGGGGACAGTGAAACAAGGAAGGGCTTAGGATAGAAGAAGCAACAGGAGAGAGCCTAGGCAGGGCTTTGGCTCACTGGAAAGTCAGAGAAAAGGGGGCCTTGGAGATAGGTTCAGGGGGTTAGCCCAGCACAAGCTGCTGCTGCCCATTGCTCCCCTGATTGCAAGTCTCCTGGGGGGTCCTTTAGCGTTTAGGAGATGCATGCCTGTGCAGGAAGAGGAGAGGGAAGGAAAAGACACAGGCATGCTACCAGGAGGGAGAGCACGCACCAAGCTTGAAATGAGTAAGTCTATAAAATGCTGTAAAACAAAATTGTCAGAATGATTAATTTATTCTCAAGAATCCTAAACAGTCAATAACAACAACAACAAAATAGTCAAGTAAACTGATAAATGGCAACCACAAGAAGTTGTCCTACCAATTTTTATTCCTGACCTTTCAATTATTTTTCTCTTTTTAAGTAGCTGAGTCCTGCCCCATTCCTTATCTTTACTCAGTTACTTACATCCTCTCATGCTCCTCGTCTTCATACTTCTGATAAACAGAACTACTCTGGTCCTTCAAAGACTCCTCTAAAGGGATCCAGGGATCTTCTATTTCCTTCTGCTGCAACAGGAGAAAATCTGATTCATTTTCTAGCCTGGAAAAAAAATTAGTCACAGAAGGGCTGGTGAAAGGAATTTGGGAGTGACAAAATACGTTGTAATTAACTACAATTAGGATAAAACACTAAAAAGATAGATCTTTAACCTGTCAACCTAGGGAATGTAAGATTCTACCTTTTTCTATCCAATTTCACTTTTTCCACTTCTCCATGTGAAACAGTAATCTATAAAGGAAAATAAGAATACGATAATGTAAGTATTTGAATTTATATTGTAATTTTAAAGCAGTATTAATTTTATTTATACGCTTCAAATATGAAAGTGTTCCTAATTCAGGGCACTTATTATCTAAGAAAAATGTTTTTAAGTTGATAACATATTGGAATAGAAAATGAACCACTAAACACAGGTCTTTTCTCCTGTGTTCATCTGAAAATACTTGTCTAATGCAGGTAGATCAATGAGAATAGCTTCTAACCTTTTCACCATTCTCAATCAATGTATGGTCCCAAGCATTGACCTGGGTGGTCTGATGAAGAGAGTGCTTCTCTTGATCCTCTAATTCAAGGTTCCATTTATTTATCAGCTTGTCCAGCTGATGATATGTCATCACAGGAGTTATGATCAGACTAAAAAAAAAGAGTGCAGTATGATCATACTTTTAAAAAGAATGATCTTAAATGGATAACATAGAGGACTTAGTGAAGAAAATAGTACATGAGAAATTTCTCAGGCCTGCTCCCCCCAAAAAACCATAACTGGTAAAGATTATTTTAAAAACAACTATTCAAAGTGTATGGAAATTGCCCTAACCGGTTTGGCTCAGTGGATAGAGCGTCGGCCTGTGGACTGAAGGGTCCCAGGTTCGATTCCGGTCAAGGGCATGTACCTTGGTTGCGGGCACATCCTCAGTAGGAGGCATGCAGGAGGCAGCTGATCTATGTTTCTCCCTCATCGATGTTTCTAACTCTCTATCCCTCTCCCTTCCTCTCTGTGAAAAAAATCAATAAAATATATAAAGAAAAACCAAAGTGTATGGAAATTATCCTAAGGAAATACAGTAAATGCATATTTATTCCAAAAATCTACTAAATCTCATTAAAAATGGCTAAAGTTCTTCCACCTCAGCTCAGCATGATACATCCATTCTGCATCGGTGTAGCCAAAGAGATAGGACTCACTCAAGGTGATCCATTCCAGGTCTAAACAGTATCTTCAAAACTGAGTAGGCACCTGGTCTTCCATCCTTCACTAGGCAGAGAACCAAGCAACATTTCCATTCCCTTACCAGATGATATAAAAAAGGCTGAGTAGGTAGCCGATCTTTGATCCTCTGATGAGTGGAACCAGACTATGTTCTGATTTCTCTGCTTGGGAAAGTGTCAGCAGGGTAGGTTGGAGAGATAATTACCAATTCCATGCCCCGCAGAGGCAGGCAATGTTCAATTTTCCTACCAGGCTACTGTCATCTCAGTACAGTGACAAAATCCCCATCCAGCAGCAACCAAGGCTCAATAAGGTAGAGTGAGACAGCATTAAGTACTGTTAGTCTTCAACCTTTGTCTTCAGTGTCAGTGGGACCCAGTGGGGATCTAACCTCTATATCTACCAGGCATCATTGAGACAGAAAGAGATAATGAAATTATGGGCTAGTAAGGACTCGAATTCCTACCACCCTTGATGTCAGTAAGGCTCACTGGAAAGCTTAACCTCCACACCCACTAGAAAAACCAAGACTCAATGAGGCAGGGCTAGTTAGCACTCTATCCCCCTTCTCCCAGAGCCTGTGTCAGTGAGGTCCAGTAGAGAGCTAAGCTTCCATATCAACCCAGCATCAATGAAACTGAATAAAGCAATATGAGGCAGAGTAGTTGACATTCTGCTTCCCTCCTCCTCTTGTGTAGGTAAGACTCAGTAGGAAGCTGAAATTCTGCCTCTACCCTGCAACAACTAAGCAGTATGAGTTAGTTATCCACTTTCCCTTATTCTGAGCACCTGGGGGCTGAGCTGGGAGCTAAGCTTATATTCCCACTTAGAGGCAATAAAGTGGTATGGCACACAAAGCCCCTCTTACATGGGAAAGTAGTCAGCAGGGCAGACAGAGGTGGAGCTAAACATCTACCATTCATCTGCATGGAGGCACTCTGAGTCAGTGATCCACTTTTGCTGGGATGGTATGAGCAGGGTATGATGGGAAGCTGAACATGCAAACGCACCCAACCCTTGCACTACACCTCAACAAAAGGACTGCCTGAGGAAAAAAAAAAAAGATTTAAATAGGACCCAGATTCTCCCAACATAACAGACAAAATGTCCGTAATAGAATTGAAAGTTACCTGTCATATCAAGAGCCAGGAAAATCTCAACTCACAAGAGAAAAGACAATCTACTGATGCCAACATTGAGAGGTATCAGATGTTGGAATTATCTAAAAAGAATTTTAGAGCAACCATCAAAAAATGCTCTAACAGCAATTATAAATCCTCTGGAAACAAATGAAGAATCTCATCAAAGAAATAAAAGTTATGAAATGTAACCAAATGGAAATTATAGAACTAAAAAATAACTGAAAAAGCTCACATGAAGTGTTTTACACTAGGGAGATGACAGAGAATAGAATCAGTGAGCTTGAAGCTAGATCAACAGAATTTATAGAGCAGTAGAGAGGAAATAGGTACAAAAAGTGAAAATAAATCTCAAGGACTCTGGTGGACAGTAATAAAAGAGGTGACATTCATAACATTTGAGGATGATACATTAGAGAGGAAAACAGAGTATGGAATTGAAAATGTTATCTGAAAAATAAAGGTTTAAAACTTCACAAATTTGGCAAAAGATATAAACTATTCAAGGAACTGAGCAAATCCCAAATAGAATAGTACACACAATATTTAATTTCTGAAGACAAAAGATAAAGAAAGAAAATTTAAAAAGCAGATCTAAAAATACAATAAAGCAACAATATCTAATTATCATTTATAGTTCACTTTTCCCAACAGCATAAAACACAACTTTCAGATGCATATGGAATATTCACTAAGAAAGACCATATCCTCATTCATAAAACAAAACTCAACAAATATAAAAGAAAATAAATCATACAGAGTATGTTCTCCAACCATAATGGAATCAAACTAGAAATCAAGCAAGAAAAATCTCCAAACACTTGGAAATTAAACAACACAATTCTAAATAATCTATGGGTCAAAGAGGAATTCATAAAAGAAATTTTGAAAGTACAGTTAACCCTTGAACAACTTTGGGGGTTAGGGACACCAACATCTCATGCAGTTAAAAATCTGTAAATAACTTTGTTCTTTTTCAATTATAGTTGATAGTTAATATTATTTTATATTAGTTTCGAGTGGAACATCCATGTGTGAGTTTTGACTCCCCAAAACTTAACTACTAATAGCCTACTGCTGATCCGAAGCCTAACCAATAACATAGTCAATTAACACATATTTTGTATATGTATTATATACTGTATTCTTACAATAAAGTAAGCTAGAGAAAAGAAAATGTTATTAAGAAAATCATAAAGAAGAGAAAATACATTTACAGTTTTTATTTTTAAAAATCTGTATATAAGTGGACCCATGAAGTTCAAACCTAGATTGTTCAAGGGTTAACTATACATAGAATTGAATGAAAATGAAAATACAGCATAATTAGTCCAGCCAGTGTGGCTCAGTGGTTGAGAATCGACCCATAAACCAGGAGGACATGTTTCCATTCCCAGTTAGGGCACATGCCCGAGTTGTGGGATCAATCTCCAGTAGGGGATGTGCAGGAGGCAGCCAATTTGATGATTCTCATCATTGATGTTTCTCTCTCTTTCTCTGCCTCTCCCTTCCTCTTTTTGAAATCAATAAAAACATACTTTTTAAAAATAAAATACAAAACTAAATATGTACACAGCTAATGCAGTATTGAGAAGAATATTTATAGTATTAAATGTTTACATTAGAAAAAAGAAATAAATCAATAATCAAAGTTCATACCTCAAACAACTAGAAAAAAAAGAGAAAAATGACCCCAACATAGCAAAAAGAAAAGAAATAATGATGAGTAGATGTGAATAAAATTGAAAATAAAAACAATAGAGACTAGTCAATAAAACAAACTTATTTCTTTGGGAAAAGATCAATAAAATTGATATAAGAAAGGTACAAACCACCAATATCAGAGGTAAAATGGAAATATCCCTACAGATATTAAAAGGACAAAAAGGGAATAACGCAAACAAATTTACACTCATAAATTTGATAATGTAGAAGAAACAGATCTATTCCTTAAAAACTACATACTACTAAAATACATCAAAGATGAAACAGATAACCTAAATAGCCCTAGAACCAATATATAAATTGATTTGTAATTTAAAAGCTTCCAAAATTAATATCCAGGCTTAGAGGTTTCATTGGAGAAATCTGTCAAACTTTAATGAATTAACACCGATTTTAAACAATTTCTTCTATAAAACAGAAGAGAAAAGAATAGTTCCAGATCATTTTATGAAACCAGTATTATCTGGATATCAAAACCAGAGATAGAATAAAAAAGTTAGAAAACAAAACTACAGAAATATATCTCTCATTATTTTAGATACAACAGTCCTCAAACAAAATACTAGAAACTAAATCCAAAAATATATATAAAAATATATATACTGAGTGGTATTTATTCCACATATGTAAGGCTGGTTCAATATTTGAAAAACAATCAATGTGATTCACTATACTATCAAGCTAAGGAAAAAAATATTTTTTAAAATATATTTTTCTTGATTTTAGAGAGAGGAAAGGAGAGAGAGAGAGAGAGAGAGATAGAAACATCAATGATGTTGCCTCCTGCATGCCCCCTACTGGGGATTGAGCCTGGAACCCAGGCCTGTGTCCTAGCCAGGACTTAAACCATGACCAACTGGTTGGTGGACCAATGCTCAACCACCAAGATACACTAATAGGGCAAGAAGAGAAATCTTAAATGATCATATCAATTAAGGCAAAAAAAGCATTTAACACAAATATGTTGGTTGAGAATGGTGCAAAAGCAATTCAATGGAGGAAGATAGCCTTTGAACAAATGATGATGGAAAAATCGAACATCCCTAGGTTAAAAAAAGAAGGAATCTCAATAAAACTCACACCTTATACCAAAATTAACTCAAAATAGATCATGACCTTAAATGTAAAATGTAAAACTATAACTAGAGTTAGACAAAGAGTTCTTCTATTTCATGTTAATAGAATAATCCATTAAAGAAAAATTTGGTAAATTTGACCTCATCAATTTAAATTTTTTGACAAAACACCATGTTGAAAATATAAAAAGACAAGTTACAGAGTTAGAGAAAATATTTATAAACCACATATCTGATAAAGAACTGGTATCGGGAATACATAAAACTGTTAAAACTAAGTAAAAAATACAAATTCAAGTAGAAAAAGAACGAAGTACATGAACAGACACTTCACCAAAGAAGATATGCTGATGGAAGATAAGCACATGCAAATGTTCAACATCATGGCTTTTATTTTTAAAGGTCACATCACATTTTCCAAGGGATTAAAATGCCTTCAAGAAAATGAAAAAAATTGAAACCATTTCCTGGTTATCAGATACTCTATATACTTAATTCTACAATCTACTTTTTACATTTCCTATATCATGGACTTCCTCCCAAGTCAGAAATTATATTTTCTTTCTTTTCTTAATCTTTATTGTTGATAGTATTAGAGGTGTTCCCCCTTTTCACCCCCATGTCCCCCTCCACCCAGTACCTACTGCATCTCAGGCCTTCACAACCCAACTGTGTGTCCATAAATGAGATCTTTGGGTAATCACTTCCGACCACCTCCTCCTCCCTTCCCTCTGAGGTTTGGCAGTTTGTTCCATCCTTCCATGCCTATGATTCTATTTTATTCACAAGTTTATTTTGTTCATTAGATTTCCTGTTTATTTATTTATATATATTTTT
>NW_006282181.1:196586-197088 GCF_000327345.1 Myotis davidii | reverse complement strand
TCCTCGGGCTGCAGTTTCCCCTCAAGTGGTCGCTGTTTTGGCTGCTCCTCAGTTGGCAGTGGCTCCTCTGGTGGGTGCTGATCGCAGCAGTGGTGTCTCCTCTGGCTGGTAGGTGAGGCTGCTCGCCCAGCTGCTGTTCCTTGGACAGGCGTGGGCAGATCACGAGGCTGCTGATCTTCAGGTGGGGGTGGACTGAGCGCGGCTGCTGCTCTTTGGACAGGAGTGGGCTGTTCACATGGCTTCTGCTCCTCGGATGGGCATGGACTGCTCATGTGGCTGCTGCTCCTTGGATTGGGGCTGGCTGCATGCTGCTGCTGTTCCTCAGATCGGGAGGGCTGCTTGTGAGGCTACCGCTCTTTTGACAGGAGCAGGTTGCCTACAGGGCTCCTCATATGGGTGCGGGCTGCTCACGCAGCTGCTAGTCCTCAGATGGGAGATTGGCTGCTTGTGTGGCTGCTGCTCCTTGGGCAGGAGGGAGCTGTGTGTGTGGCCCTGCTCCTCA
>NW_006282181.1:195877-196557 GCF_000327345.1 Myotis davidii | reverse complement strand
GGCGGGATGCTCACCCAGCTGCTGCTTGTCAGACAGGTGCAGACTGCGTGTGTCTGGTGCTCCTCGGACCAGTGTGGACTGTGCAGGGCTGCCGCTCCTCAGACATGGGTGGTCTTCTCATGTGGCTGCTGCTCCTTGGACACAGGGGTTAGCTGCTCAGGCAGCTACTGCTCCTTGAATGGGAATGGGATGCTTGCAGCAATGCTGTTCCTCGTATGGGTATGGGTTGCTCACACCACTGCTGCTCCTCGTATGGGGGAAGGCTGCTTGTGCAGCTGCTACCCCTTGGATGGGGGCAGGTTTCCTGCACACCTACTGCTCCTCAGACAGGAGGAGGATGTCGGCTGCACAGCTGCTGCTCCTCAGATGGGGGCGGGCTGCGTGGGGCTGCCGCTCCTCAATCATGGGCAGGCTGCTTGCGTGGCTGCTGCTCCTCACATGGGGCAGGCTGCTCACGTGGTTGCTGCTCCTTCGCTGAGGGAGCAGGCCGCTCACACAGCTGACAGCTGCTGCTCCTTGGACTGGGGAAGGCCAAGTGAGGTTTCTGCTCTTAAGCCTGGGGCAGGCTGCTCGTGGGGCTGCTGCTCCTTGGACAGGATTGGGCTGCTCACGTGTCTTCTGCTTGCATGGTTGCAGTGCCCCAGGCTAAGGCGTTGGGCTGGTGAGAGGGGAGCACGCTT
>NW_006282181.1:187811-195483 GCF_000327345.1 Myotis davidii | reverse complement strand
CAGCCTCCTCTTTTGCTCCCTCACTCACTCATGCTCTCTCCCTCACTGCCGCCTTCTTCCTGCCTCTGTAGTTGGGTCTGGGGTGTTATTTACCCATTTGTGGATGGAGTTTCCTCTCCAGGTGTCTGGTTATGAGGCTCACTCTCTAGCATCTGGCCAGACAGGATAAAATTCACCTCGACAAGACTCAACACAAAGGGACGAAAGCACGAATGTACTCACGGCAACAATAACCCCACTACAAGTGACCACCTGAAAAAAGAGAAAGAAAAGACAGCATAAATGATATCGAAGAGGTGAAAAAGGTAAGAGAGAAAAGAAGAAGGAAGAAAAAGAGATTATACATGTATGGGGAAAACACCACAGAACCAATACATAAAGAAACAAACAAACAAGACAAAAAAATAAACAAAAATAATAATAATAAATAATAAAATAAAGCAACAAACTAAAACAGGAATAAAAAAAAAGAGATAACAAAGTAATAAAAAAATAAAATGAAAATGAAAAAGAGAAGTGTTCTTTTGGCTGGCTTAAGATCCCAGTCTTCTGTACTGTACTGTTTCTCAGTTTACTGTTGCTGGGACTGAAGGTCTCTCTTATGGCCAGTACCTTTGGACTCTCAGGATTTAGGTTTTTGTTTTTTAATCCTTTTTACCATTCAGGGTGGAATCTGGGTGTGGCTGCATTAGTTGCCTGGATACTTGAGGGAGGGGCTATCTCTTCAGGGCAAAATGGCTGCCCAGGTCCCAGGCTCAGGCATGACTCAGCACCACACTTGCTGCCACTACTCCTGAATATCCCTCTCTCCCCAGATTCCACAATTTCGCACCTTCTTCCACGCTCCAGCCACGGGTAAGTTTCTGTATCTGAAAGGTCCTATGAACTAGGCTCTATGAAGCAGGGCACGAACCACAGAGGCCGGAGAGGCTGCATCTCTGCACACTCCTCTCCTGCTGGCACTCTTCAGCCTTTCCTGACTGTGGACCCCGATCTAGAATCCCCTGCGAGGGGGGGAAAGGCTGCACCTCTGCCCGCTATTTTGCCGGCACTCCTTAGCCTCTCCTGATTGTGGACCCAGATCTAGAATCCCCTGCCGACCAGCAGTTCTGCTCACCTTTTTTCCACTGCGCCCATCCCAAGGGACACAGCCCAAGCCCGTGCCGTGTGGATTCCCTCTGATCCTCAGGGCTCAGAATTCTGGCCGATTATCCTTCCCAGAGCCTTGACTTTACCTTTCTCCAGGAGTCCTCTGCCTTTCCCGGCTGCAAACTGTCTCCCAGCTGAATCTCCTCTGCCAAGTCGGGCTGGATGTTACTCGTTTCGGCTGCTCACTCTATCTGCTCCGGGACAAGGCACAGGACACTTCAGTCTATACCGCCACCATTTTGTCTCTCTCCTCTTGTTCATTTATTTTTATTTTTAGATTCAATTGTTGATAGATACGTATTTGTTGCCACTTTATAGAACCTACATTTTCTACATTATTTTGTTTTTGTGTTGTTTTTCTTTTTTTCTACATTATTTTAAATGGCTGCATAACATTCCATAATAAAGATGTAATTTTCTTTAATTTAACGCTTTAAATAGTTAATTCACTCTCTGTTTAAAAAATCAGAAGAAAAAAATTGCACACAATGAAAAAAATGTTCAACATCATTATTCTGCAGGAAAATATAAATTAAAACCACAATAAGATATCTTTATATCTATTAGAAGGTTTAAAATAAAAAAACTAATGACAACAACAAATCCTGACAAGAATGTGAGCAAACTGAATCCCTCATACATTGCTGTTGGACATGTAATATGGCACAGCTATTCTGAAAATGAACTTGGCAGTTCCTTAAAAAAAATAAACATGCACCTCCCATCCTACCTATCAACTATACTCCTGGGCATTTATCTCAGAGAAATAGACTAGGTTTACAAAAAAAAGTGTGCACAATGTTCATTAAAGTTTTATTCATAATTGTCCCAAGCTAGAACCAACCTAGATGTCCATTAATAGGTGAACAGTTATACAAACCATAGTATATCCACAATACCATGGAATACTACTGAGAAATAAAAAAAGAACAAATTATTGATGTATGTGACAACTTTATCTCAAGGAATTATGCCTACTGAAAGAAACTAATATCTAAATATCAAATACTGTGTATGATTCCATTTGAATAGCATTTCTAAAAATGTCAAGATTACAGAAATGGAGAACAGATTAATTGTTGCCCAGGGTCAGGGAAGGGAGGGTTGTGAGTGTGGCTATAAAGGGGTAACAAGAGTGATCCTTATGGTGATGGAACTGTTCTGTTATCTTGACTGTATCAATGTCAATATCCTACATGTGATATTGTACTAGAGTTATTATTGGGGGAAACTGGGTACAAAGATACAGATTTTTTTGTATTATTTCTTAGAGATACATGTGTATCTACAATTATCTCAAAATAAAAAGTTAATTAAAAAACAAGGACAATTAGAGAGGAATATGATATAGACTGTAAGAATACAGGCGTTGGAGTTTGACTGCTTGAATTTTATTTTATTGGTTTTTTTTACAGAGGAAGGGAGAGGGATAGAGAGTTAGAAACATCGATGAGAGAGAAACATCGATCAGACACCTCTTGCACACCCCCTACTGGGGATGTGCCCGCAACCAAGGTACATGCCCTTGACCAGAATCGAACCTGGGACCCTTCAGTCCGCAGACTGATACTCTATCCACTGAGCCAAACCAGCCAGGATGACTGCTTGAATTTTAATCTTGGCTCAACCATTACCAAATGTGTGATCAGGAACAGATTGTAAAATCTCTATGTGCTCCAGTTTTCTCATCTATACAATGGAAACAAAAATAGTGCCTATCTCATAAGGTTACTGTGAGGATTAAATATGATATTTATAAAGCATTGCCAAATTACTAAACATATAGTAATTATACAATAAATGTTAGCTATTATTACTAATAGCAATAATTTTATTATAATGGCATTCAAAGACAAAAGTATCCTGTTAGTTGTTCAACTTCCTAAACTACAAAAATCCTTTCTCTAACATTTTCTTCAACTCTTGAATCATTTACTTAATTTTCAAATACTATTCCAAAGCTGCACAAACAAATTATACCTGTACATGATAAATAAAATTAAACTCACACACATTTTCAAATAACAGGCTTACTTAACAGTCGAAGTTAAAGGTATAGAAGCCAAACCGACTGGAATAGTGTACTTAATCCCAGTTGATATCGGTGGTTTTCGACTGAAGGTAAATTCACTAGTGGTTGTGGTGGTGGTGGTAGTGGTGGTGATGGTAGTTGTTGGTGGTGTAGCTGGAAAATAAAATGTATAATGTCAGTAGGAAATGAGAAACTTTTATTTAGTCCTTGATGATTCAGGACAAAAACTATAATAGAAGCATATTTGTTGGGGTTTTTTTTATGTGTGTGTTTTTTTTCAAAACTCCCAAAGTCTTGACTCTTTTTAAAAATGTTTTCATTGATTTCAGAGAAAGAGGGAGAGGGAGAAATATCAATGTGAAAGAGAAATGAGAAAGAAATATCCACTGGCTGCCTCCTACAGGACCTCTACTGTGGATCAAGCCTGCTCACTATTGGGGATCAAACCCGCAACCCAGGCATCTGCCCTGACCAGGAATCGAACCTGCAACCCTTTTGGTGCATGGGACGATGCCCAACCAGCTAAGCCACACCAGCCATGGCTATAGAAGCATTTTTGAAAAATGTGAATTAAACTCAAAGTTGTATGCACTTAAATTCAATGTTGTAATATGAAGTGATATATGGCAGGCCAGGTATTTGGATTAACCTTCCCACTGAAAACTAAAACTCCTGGATAAATACATAGAAAAAGAAAATTTACAATCAACCATATCTATGACCATTAAAGAAATTGAATTAATCCTCAAAACTCTTCCCATAAAGGAAACTTCAGACCCAGATGACCTCACTAGTAAGTTCTACTAAATTTTCAAAGAAAGACTTGCAATCGTACACAAACTCTCTGTACATTATCTATCTTTGCATACTTACATGAATACATCTGTGTAATTAATTTCTAGAAATGATATTGCTGAAGCAAATGGCCAGCATGCTCTAAACTTTAATATATCTTGGCATATTGCCCTATGAAAAAGATTTGCCAATTTACATTCCTATCAATAGGAAGGGGTACTTATTGATACCCTTACATCATAGCCCATACAAGGCATACATTTTTGCCAATCTGATAGATAAAAGCTTCTCACAGTTTTGTCTACAGCACAGACCTCTCACCTATGTATCTTCTTCTATTACATCTTTTCTAGATTGCCCTGTCCAATATAGATGAAATCCTCAGTATACATCATGACCTAACTCAAAATTTTCCTTCCCCGTTTATTGACCACTTATCACTGAATCATCATTATCTCTTGGTTTCCTGAACTTCTATAACACTTTTGCTTTTTCCTAAACACTAAACACCTAAAGAACAATGCTCCGCCCACAGGTGTGGCTCCTTATGGGCTTGATTCCCAGTACAGGATGTATAGCAGGGGTCCTCAAACTTTTTAAACAGGGGGCCAGTTCACTGTCCCTCAGACCGTTGGAGGGCCGGACTATAGTTTAAAAAAAACTATGAACAAATTCCTATGCACACTGCACATATCTTATTTTGAAGTAAAAAAACAAAACGGGAACAAATACAATATTTGTATTTGCATGTGGCCCGCGGGCCGTAGTTTGAGGACCCCTGATGTATAGGAAGCAGCTAATCGATGATGTTTCTTTCTCATTGATGTTTCTATATCTCTACCTCTCTCCCTTCCTCTCTCTAAAAATCAATTAAAAACATATTTAAAAAATAACACTATTCAGAACACTGTGGCTGGGGAGACTGGAAATGTTTTCTTCTTTTTGGTTCTCTGTATTTTTCAAATGTTGTTATAGTTAAATCTGCTTCTATAACAAAAATGTTTTAAAATATACTATAACATTAGCCTTGATTTCCCCATTAGCAATATTTTCAGGTTAACAGATGCATTAGATAATGCCAACATGGCCTGACTATTCTAAGGGAAACTGGCCTACTCTAGTCTTGCTGAGGGCTCAGGCCCATATTTTATTACATCAACTCTGTCCTTTGATCCTGGTTCACAGTTGACTGGGACAAGGATGAACATCTACGGTAAAGTACAGGAAGTCATCCTATGTGCTACCGGCAGCCTATGAGAAGGTGTGGCATAAAGAGATGTAGCCAAAAAGGGATAAGATGGGTCAGAATCTTATCTTCAAAAATTCAGAACTATAGAAACAATCAGACTATATGTAGAAATATGGAAATATTTCCAGAAATACAGCATGGAAAGCATTAGACTTTAGCAGAAATTTGGAAATATTTGCAAAAGTGTAGAAAGAATCAGTCCTGTAAGTAGAGGGAGTTGAAAGGACTGTTAGAGGAAGAACATGAAGTAGAATTAAGGGGCCATGAACAAGTAAAAATTAAGAATAAACTAAAACAGTAAGGCAGAAAAAGTGGTAAGAAAACCAATGGGAAGTTATAAAAAAGAAGACAAAGGACAGTAACTGAATTATGTTCATGCAAGCTGCCTTTAGAACACCTTGAAGTGCCACGATCATACCTGTATTAGATTTCCACAAGATTCCACTTCCCTTTTGGCCATAAGGATCCTTACAATAATTTCCCCCATTCTTCATGTTAGTCTTTGGGAGGATGGAATGAGTGCCACAGGGGAAGACCATGCCCAATCATAAAGGTTCCTTGTGATTACCATCCATCAAAAACACTGGAGACACTACAGATTGGATCCTATGTGGCATTCTTTATAGCAGGGGTCCTCAAACTATGGCCCGCAGGCCACATGCAAATACAAATATTGTATTTGTTTCCGTTTTGTTCTTTTACTTAAAAATAAGATATGTGCAGTGTGCATAGGAATTTGTTCATAGTTTTTTTTTTAAACTATAGTCCGGCCCTCCAACGGTCTGAGGGACAGTGAACTGGCCCCCTGTTTAAAAAGTTTGAGGACCCCTGCTATGTCATCGTGTTCTTCATCTGAGAATAATAATCTTATATAAAAAAATCCTTCCCCAGAAATGCTGAAAAATTAATGACACTATTAAAGAGACCCTCCCTTTAATAATTAATTTATCCAAACACTGGGTAACTACCACATTCAAACACAAGAACAATTAAGGAAAAATGAGTCTTGTACCTGAAACTATTATAATATGGTATACCAATTATATTGAAGTTAACAATTTTAAATAACAAAACAAAAAATGAAACATTATAAAGGAGCTTATCTTTACCCAAAGAAAAATTTTTAAAGTAATCTAGATTAATAAAAAAAAAATCAGTCTACACACAGACAAAAAAAGTAATCTATATTTATTGAGGTGATCACTTTGTAAGTTATATAAGTGTCTAATCACTATTGTACTGAAGCCAATATAATATTTTATGTCAACTAGAATAGAAAAATAAAAACATTTAAAATAAAAAATATAAAAATTAAGAAATTTTCTACAGAACAAAAAGTAATCTGCGTTTCTTGACATGGACAGATATCCAAAGAGGAAAGGCAAATTATAAGATTGTGTGTGTATTCCATCTTTGTAAAACAAATACATTTAATGTATCTTTGTATGTGTTTGGAAAAAGGCTGGAAAAATAAAAACCAAACTCTTCTCTCTACATATATGCTTATATGCATGTGTATATGGTTTTTATAATTAAAAAAGTAACATGTAACATCCCTACTTTTAAAGAAACAGATATGCAGGCCAATAAAACACCTTCTGGAGATGTTAAATAATACCTTCAATAAATTAATACCTGTCAACTTCAATATAAATGAATCTTGAGTCATAAAAAATGGTATGATTATTTAAACACATTTATACAGTATTTATCTTTGTTTCTTTTTTATGCTATATTATGCAGGTATAAATTAGCTCTGGCATAAGAAATAATATTTAAAGAAGCAATGGACTTGATAATGAAGGTTCTATCACAGTCTGATTTTACAAACTACAACTTTGGTCTTAACTAAATATAGTCAGCTCTATATCTGTGTAGTAAAAGGAAATCACAATTTGATAACTAACAGAAAATAATTGCATACCAAACTTAGATTTACATCTAAATAAATCTCATTCTGATGGCCTTAAAATCTACACTAATAAAAGACAAAGATGCTAATTGACCATACCTTCACTACGCCCTAAGCCACGCCCACCAGCCAATCAGAGCAACCATATGCAAATTAACCCAACCAAGATGGCCACGGAGCTGGAGCAAGCAGGAGGCTTGGTGGCCCCAGCAATGGAGGAAGCCAAGCTTCCTGCCAGCCCTGAGCTGGCTGTGGCCTCCACTCATTGCAACACAGTTTCAATTATAGAAGACAAATAAATCCCAGATACCTGCTTCCTCCACTGGGAGCTTTGGTGGCTGGGAGCTGTGGCCAGCCTGCAAATAGCCATCAGCCCCTCACCCAGGATGACCTCACCCTCATAGGGTGAGGGTCCCTGCTGGGGGGTTTAGACAGCCTTCAACCAGCCATTAGCCCCTCAACCAGATGGGAAAAGCACCCCAGCCAGACCCCCCATCCTGAAGGGCCTGTGGCCAGCCTGGAAACGGACCTCAGC
>NW_006282181.1:181577-187347 GCF_000327345.1 Myotis davidii | reverse complement strand
TAGGCCCAACCCCCCGGGGAGCGGGCCTAAGCCAGCAGGTGGTCATCCCCCAAGGGGTCCCAGACTACGAGAGGGCACAGGCTGGGCTGAGGGACTCCCCCCGCCCTGAGTGTACAAATTTTTGTGCACCGGGCCTCTAGTCATTATGTAAAATAGTGAAAACATCCTTTCAAAGATTCTACTATCCAATTTTCCTTTGTTGTCCCAGATCAACAACTGTGTATCTCACTCCATGCTGGGAATGAACATCATTACCTTCTCAGACTCAAGCATATAATGAGAATGATAACAAACTTCTCTTAAAACTTGCTGTTTATACCTAGGGTGGAGAATCATCCCAAATGGTTATACATTTTCAGACACAGACACCTGAAAGCTGCACTACAAGGCTGATTTGTGAGGTGAAGTATCTGAGCAAGTAAATACACTTGGGCAGAAGAAAAGGTGAGTAAGGTAAAGAAACAACTCAGGGTTGTTGGTGTGGAGTTGAGACATATCAGATGGGGAGATGGGTAAATACATAAGATTAATTTGAATGAAATGGCAATAAAGAATGAGCTAATAGCAAAAGTACCAGTTGCAGGTAGAAATTTGAGACTTAAATAGGTAGGGGGAGGGTCCTGGCAGAGTCACAAAAAGCCTGCCAATTCATATTTCAATGACGCAACATGACTGAAAAATAGTTCTTTGTTCAGCATTTTATAAGAAAATCACGTGTTATATTTTCTGCAAATACAATAACTTGTAAAGTTCTCAGACACATCCTTTACAACTCTCATAGGTTGGCCAGTTAGTATAGTACACAGTACAAACTCAGTTAAGTGTTGGCTGTGCAAATTTATAATAGAGTGTGTACATATTTGTTTAGGAATTACTTCAAGGTTAAAAGGTATTGACTTTTAGTTTATGCCAGGTTTGAAGATTCATTTCATTCCTAAGCAAACTTTTTAAAGTAAAAACAAACAAGACTTCCTTAAAATGGAGTCTGATTTAAATGGTAGATTTAAGTAGTAACTGTCCCCTAACCACTCAGCTCACGATAGCTACAAGGCAATGGGTAACCAAGTTTTCTTCAACCTACAACCTAATTAGCTCCTAAGTGGTAGAAACAAATTTAGGATAGGTCTAAAGAAACTCATTTTAGGAGAGGGCCAACTTCTATGCAGATCAAAAATTAACTATTAGAGAAAAAATCCTATCAATCACAATATATTGGGCCAATTTAAACACCATGATCAATAGTAAAAATTCCTAAGTCTTACTAGATGCTGCTCCACCCATGCCAGGGAATATTAATCCAAATCCCAAAGTTATACCACCAAATGTTGCAGCCAAAATTGTTGGGTCATACACTGCAGAGAAGAACATAATATTACCTATTATACTTTTAATAAAAAAGTGAGAAATTTATATAGTCTTTTTCATCTGAAGAGACCTTTAGAAGCTTTTGGCTAAACTCAAAAAACTATAGTCAATCCATTTATATGAAATATCCAAAAAAGGCAAATCTATGGATATAGAAAATAGATTAACTAATGTCTGGGGATGAGCAATCTTATTGGGGTGATACAAATGTTCTAAAACTGGATTATAGTGAGAATTACACAATCAATAAATATTAAAAACACTGAATTATACACTTAAATTAATTTTATATGTAGTTATACTTCATTAAAATTAAGTTTTAAAAGTAGAGTGGTCGAGATTTCATTTTATAGGCAAAGGCACCAAAGACAGAAAGGAGAAAAGCCTGTTAAAGGTAACAGGGAAAGTCTTTGATTGAAAATGGAATTCATTCAATAATTTTAACTCCCAAATTCAGATATGGTGATATTCAAGAAATCTATTGTTGTTGAGAGGGATATTGCTTACATATATCAAAAGCTTTTGAGAATCTCAGTCATGTCTCAAAATTGGAAGTCTACTTTGTAGAAAACACAACTCAAATGGTAACCAACAATTTTAACTAATGTTTATCTATGCCAGTTGCACAAGAGGCCACTATAGGGATAGTACGCCACGATTTTTTCATGCTTGACGAGGCATCAGCAATTTCTGGCAAGTTTTATTCCTGGGAATGGTGACAATCTTGTTATAATAGGACTTTGGGGAAAACATATTACAGCTAGGACTACAATAACAAAAACTAATGATGAACATCATGGCCCTGGGAAGATGCCTCAAAAGCACAGTCAGCTTATTGACCTATAAAAAAGAATTGCCTGACATATATATGGAGTTCAATATTCTCAACATTTGCTATTACTCTATTAATGGATGATGTGTAGCAAAGATGTTGGGATTACGAGATAATTAATGTCTCACTTTTCAGCTCAAAGAGTCCAGATGTTACCTTCAAAAGGAGAGGCCATGAGACACCACACAGTGTCAATTAAAACCCCAAACCACAGCTGATCCTTTTGTCATATAACACTTCTGATAGGTAAAAAGTAAAGACCATAAACCTGGTCTATATAGAATACACTATAGCAAGGCTCCAACATTTATTTTCTTATGTTATCGTACTCACATGGATAATAAGGCTTCTTCCCTTTAGACATGCTTGGCAATACGCCCAACTCTTCCTATTCACATTAGCTGCAAGAAGTTGATTTTAGACATTATGATGTTAATGAATTATATGCTTAAATGATCACTTTAAGCTGTAATAATGTTAATATAAAATTCACAACTAATTTTAAATTCACAGCAATTCAGTTCTTTAAGAAAGCTACTATTGATATTAGCAGTTACAGATGGGGCCAAGTATAATGATAATTTATAAGATGCAGGGGATCCATATTTACATTAGAAAATTGAGTTAAGTGGCCTGATGCAAAATAATATTTTCTTTGTAACCAGTAACTTACATGAGAACCAAGTAGCAGCAGAAGTGGAAAAATTTGATATTGATGTATACAGCATGGTGCTCGAACTAGTAGTGTCAACAGTAGATGCTGGAGTCAAACCTTAAAAAACAAGTAAAAATCATACAAATATGTCACATTGAAAACTACAAGACATTGTTGAAGGAAATTAAAGAACACACAAAGAAATGAAGAGATATTTCATGTTTATGGATTGGAAGAATTAACATTGTCACAATGTCCATATTACCTAATGCAACCTATTGATTCAATGCAATCCCTATCAAAATCCCAATGCCATTTTTCACAGAAATAGAACAAAAAAATTCTCTAATTTGTATGGAATCATAAAAGGTCCCAAATAGCAAAAGCAATCCTGAAAAAAAAAAAAAAAACCAACACAACAAAAAGAACTAATAACAAAAGCAGAAGTATCCCCAGTGTGGTATTCACAGAAAAATAGACACACAGACCAATGGAACAGAATTGAGAATCCAGAAATAAACCTACACATAAATAAGCAACTAATTTACAACAAAGGAGCCATGAATATGCAATGGAGAAAGAAAAGTCTCTTCAATAAAATGGTGTTGGGGAAATTGGACAGCCAGAAGCAAAAGAATGAAACCAGACCATTATCTTAGACTATACATAAAACATAATTTTTAAAACACAATTATAACAAGATTCATTTATATGCAGAAATAAAAATAAAAAGAAGGAAAACTGGCTACTCTGAAATGTAATGAATGTGACATAGTGAAAGCATGGTTAAAAATATAGTTTGTGGGTCACAGGAGAACACTAACTGTGCGACCCAGAGCAACCAGGAGCCTGCTCCATTCCGAGCCCCAGGACTTGCTGCCAGGGTGGCCTGAGCAACCCAGCACAGGCCACAGGGAGCACTGACTTTGCGACCCACAGCAACTCAGCGCCCACTCCACCTCAAACCCCGGGAGTTGCTGCTGAAGCAACCTGGAGCAACTCAGAACACCCCACTCTGGCCTGGAACAGTGCTGCTGGGGTGACGCAGAGCAACCTGACATGTGCCCCACTCTGGGTCACAGGACAGTGCAGCCGAGGCAACCTAGAGCAACCCAGTGTGCCCAGCCATGGGCCACAGGACCACGTTGCAAGTGCACTGCCAGTGGTACCTAGGGCGCCAGCCTTCAGCAGGTGCCAGGGCCTCACAGTGAATTGCATGCCAGAGGGCTTTGGGTCCTCAAAGGGAGTTGCACAATAGAGGAACTTTACACATGCCCCCACCACCCCGAGCACCTGAAGCGGATAACTGAGGGACCGGATCTGTGGGAGAAGGGGATACAACTCAGAGCAGAGACAATAAAGGTGTGAGACTCAAGGCAGACCCAACCTCTGGGATGATGATTTCTGAAGCATTGGACCGATAGGGTCTTCAACCTCTCAGGCTCCAAGCAGGGTGCGCAAGACCAGAAAGAGAAAGCAAAATGAGGAGACAAAGAAACAACCCCCAAAGGAAAGGAAAGGGGGAAATCACTGGAAAAGGAACTAAATAAAATGGAGGCAAGCAATATGTCAGAGAAAGAATTCAGAGTAATGGTTATAAAGATGCTCAACCACCTGGATGAGATAATCACCAATATGTGTAGGAATCAAGAGAAAATAAAGAATGACATAGCTAAAATTACAACATAAAAAAAAGGTTTCAATAGAGGACTAGAAGAAGCAGAGGATCAAATCAGCAAGTTAAAAGATAGGGTAGAAAAAACACCCAATCTGAACAGCAATTGGAAAAAAAAAATTAAAAAGCAGGAGGATAGTTTAAGGGAGCTTTGGGAATACATGAAATGAAGCAACATCTGCCTAATGGGGGTGCCAGAAGGACAAGAAGAGGAGCAAGGATTAGAAAACCTATTTGAAGAAGTAATGACATAAAATTTCCCTGACTTGGGAAAAGTAAAGGTCACACAAGCAAAGAGAGTCCCAAAATAGATGAACCCAAAAAAACCCACATCAAGACACATCATAATTACAGCAGCTAATATTAATGACAAAGAAAAAATATTAAGAGCTGCAAGAAAGAGACAGAAAGTTACCTACAAGGGATCTCTCATTAGACTATCAAATGATTTCTCAACAGAAACACTTCAGGCCAAAAGAGAATGGAATGAAGTATACAAAGTGATACAAAGTAAGGGACTAAATCCAAGAATACTTGATCCAGCAAGGCTATCTATCATTCCAAATTGAAGGGGAAATCAGGAGTTCTGCAGGTGAAAAAAGGCTAAGGGAGTTTATTACCACCAAGCCAGAAATGAAAGAAATGCTAAAATGATGGTTGTAAAAAGAATAAATAGAAAGGGAAGAAGAAACAGAAGTATAAAGAATAAAATGATGAAACCAAGATGGCAGCATAGGTTAACGCCGGAGATTGCTGCCTCGAACAACCAATTCAGGGATACACCTAGAAGACGGAACGGACATCATCCAGAACCACAGGAGGGTTGGCCGAGTGGAAATTCTGCAACTAGGAGGAAAGAGAATATCATATCCAGACTCAGAGGAGGCGCAGTGCTGAAGTGAAATACTTAGGTGCGGAGTGCACGTGGAGCGGGCTGGTGGCTGAGGGTGCGGTTGGTGTTTCCAATCGGGAGGGAGTCTCAGATTGTGAGCTCCAGATCCGGGCCAGTCTCTAGGGAACCAGACTCAAACGGGAGAAGCGGGACTGTCTGGCAAATTTACCCAATTTTAATGATGAAAATATTGATACAATGACTGAATCTAGTCAAGTCCTTTGATTCAATATGCTAGTTGTTCATGGATGCAAAATGTGACTTAAGGTTTAGATGTGGTTTTGGTTTCATTCCAACTGTGCAATCCCTGACCACCATTTTGTCTGAAAAACACTTACATGCACAAGTAGG
>NW_006282181.1:176290-180469 GCF_000327345.1 Myotis davidii | reverse complement strand
GAAACCGGTTTGGCTCAGTGGATAGAGCGTCGGCCTGCGGACTGAAAGGTCCCGGGTTCAATTCCGGTCAAGGGCATGTACCTGGGTTGGGGGCACATCCCCGGTGGGGGGTGTGCAGGAGGTAGCTGATCGATGTTTCTCTCTCATCAATGTTTCTAGCTCTCTGTCTCTCTCCCTTCCTCTGTAAAAAATCAATAAAATATATTAAAAAAAAGATGTAGGGTGGATGAATGGATAAAAAAAACCCATTATCCATATATATGCTGTCTACAAGAGAACCACCTCAAAAAAAAAGGACTCACAAAGATGGAAAGTGAAGGGATGGAAAACTTTGTTTCAAGCAAATGGAAATGAAAAAAAAAAAAAAGCTGGGATAGCAATTCTTAGACAAAATAGACCTCAAAGTGAAGGCCATAAAGATAAGGAGGGCCACTTCATAATAGTAAAGGGATTGATACAAGAGGATATAACTTCGGTAAACATATATGCACCCAATGCAGGAGCACCCAAATACATAAAAAAAAAACTTCAAAAAGTTATCAAGGGAGAGATTGAAAACAATAGAATCAGAGTAGGGGACTTTAATACCCAATTGACATTACTGAATAAATCTTCTAGAAAAAAATAGAAAAGAAACAGAAATTGATATCTTCAGAACATTTTACCCCAAAGCTATGGAATATATACAATCTTCACAGGTGCACACGGGACATTTTCAAAGATAGGACACATATTAGGATGAAGGCTAAGTCTCTTCATATTCAAGAAGATAGTAATCATAACAAGCATCTTCTAAAATCACAATGGCATAAAATAAGAAATCAACTACAATAAAAAATAAAACACTTGCAGGTTAAATAGCATGCTATTAAACAATGATTGGATTACCAAAGAGATCAAAGAAGAAATAAAAAAAAACATCCTGGAAACAAATGATAGTGAAAACACAACAATCCAAAATCTATGGGACACAATAAAAGCAGCCCTGAGAGGAAAATTAATAGCACTACAGGCCTACCTCAAAAAACCCCCCAAGAAAAACAGGTAAAAAATTATCTAACCCTACAACTTAAAGTTAGAAAAAAGAATGACAAATTAAAAATATCCTGAAAATTAATGACAATGGAAGCACAACAATCCAAAATCTATGGGACACAGTGAAAGCAGTCCTGAGAGGGAAGTTCATAGCTCTCCAAGCCTACCTCAAAAAAAAAAAAAAATAGTAGTAAGTTATCTAACCCTGCATCTTAGGGTTAGAAAAAGAGCAACAAGAAAAGCCCAGAGTCAGTAAAAGGGATTAAATAATAAAGATCAGAGCAAAAGTAAATGACATAGAGACCCAAAAAACAATACAAAAGATCAATAGAACCAAGAACTGGTTCTTTGAAATGATAAACAAGATTGATGAACCTCTCGCCAGGCTCATAAAGAAGCAAAGAGAGAGAACTCAAATAAATAAATGAAAAAGGTGAAGTAACAACCGACCCCACAGAAATACAAAGGATGTTAAAAAATATTATAAACAACTCTATTCCAAGAAACTGGACAACCTAGATGAAACGGACATATTCTCAGGAAAATACAATCTTCAAAAACCCATTCAGGAAGAATCAGAATATTTGAATAGGCTAATAGCTACTGAGGAAATTGAAGCAGTAATAAAAAAAACTTCCAGCAAATAAAACCCCTGGTCCAGACTGCTTCACAGGGGAATTTAACCAAACATTCAAAGAAAAATTAAAGCCTACACTCTTCAGACTATTACAAAAAATTCAAGAGAAAGGGACATTTCTGACTTTCTTTCTATGAAGCCAGCATTATCCTGATCCCAAAACCAGATAAAGATGCTACCAAGAAAGAGAATTACAACCCAATATACCTAATGATCATAGATAATAAAATCCTCAACAAAATATTAGCAAATCGCATCCAACAATACATTAAAAAGATCATATACCATGACCAAGTGGGATTTATTCTGGGTATGCAAGGCTGATACAAAATCTGCAAATCAATAAGTGTGATACATCATATAAACAAATTGAAAGACAAAAATCAAATGATCATATCAATTGATGCACAAAAATCATTTGACAAAATCCAACACCATTTCTTGATAAAACGCTCAGCAAAGTGGGAATAGAGGGATCATACCTGAACATAATAAAAGCCTTATATGATAAACCAACAGCCAATATCGTACTCAATGTGCAAAAACTAGAATCATTTCCCCTAAGAACAGGAACAAGATAGGGGTGCCCACTTTCACCCCTCCTGTTCCACATAGCACTGGATTTACTAGTCATAGCAATCAGACAAGAAGAAATAAAAGGCATCCAAATTGGAAATGAAGAAGTAAAACTGTCATTATTCACTGATTACATGATATTGTACATAAAACACTAATGACTCCATCAAAAAACTACTGGATTTAATAAGTGAATTTGGCAACATAGCAGGATACAAAATAACACCCAGAAATCTAAGGCATTTTTATACACCAATAATGAACTCACAGGAAGAGAAACTAAAACAAACAAACAAACAACAACAAAATCCCATTTACCATTGCACAAAAAAATTAAGATACTTAGAAATAAGCTTAACCTGTAAAAGATCTGTACTCTGAAAACTACCTAACATTGAAAAAAGAGATAGAGGAAGTTATAAACAAGTGGAAGAATATATCATATTCATGGATTGGTAGAGCCAACATCATTAAAATGTCCTTACTACCCAAAGCAATCTATAGATTCAATGCACTCCCCATTAAAATACCAATGGCATATTTCACAGACTTGGAGCAAACTCTCCAAAAAAGTATATGGAATAAAAAAAGACCCTAAATAGCCACAGCAGTCCTGAGAAAGAAGATAAAAGTTGGAGGGATAACAATACCAGATATGAAGCTATATTACAAAGCCACTGTTCTCAAAACTGCCTGGGACTGGCACAAGAACAGACATATAGACCAATGGAACAGAACAGAGAACCAAGAAATCAACCCAAGCTATTATGCTCAATTAATATTTGACAAAGGAGGCAAGAGCATACAATGGAGTCAAGACAGTCTCTTTCATAAATGGTGTAGTAAAAATTGGACAGAAACATGTAAAAAAAATGAAACTAGATCACCAACTTACACCATCCACTAAAATAAACTCCAAATGGAAAAAAAAGACTTAAATATAAGACGGGAAACCATAAAAATCTTAGAAGAATCCATAGGCAGCAAAATATCAGACATAACTCATAGCAATAACTTTACTGATACTTTTCCTAGGAAAATGGAAACTAAGGAGAAAATAAACAAATGGGACCACATCAAAATAAAAAGCTTCTGCACAGCAAAGGAACAATCAACAAAACAACAAGAGACCCTACTGCATGGAAGAACATATTTTCCAATGATACATCCAATAATGATTTAATCTCCATAATTTACAGGGAACTCATACAACTTAACAATAGGAAGATAAACAATCCAATCAAAAAATGGGCAAAGGACCTAAATAGACACTTTTCAAAAGTGGACATACAGAAGGCAAAGAGATGAAAACATGCTCAAAGTCACTAAGCATCCGTGAAATGAAAATCAAAATGACAATGAGGTACTGCCTCACACCTGTCAAGAATGGCTATCATTAACAAATCAACAAGAGACAAGTGCCAGTGAGGATGTGGAGAAAAAGGAACCCTCATACACTGCTGGCGGGCATACAGACTGGTGCAGCCACTGTGGAAAACAGTATGGCATTTCCTAAAAAAATTAAAAATGGAACTCCCATTTGATGCAGTAATGCCACTTTTAGGAATATATCCCAAGAAATCTGAAAAACGAATGAAAGAATATATGCACCCAAATGTTCATAGCAGCACAATTTACAATAGCTAAGATTTGGCAATAACCCAAGTACTCATCAGCAGATGAATGGACTAAAAACTGTGGTACATTTACACATGGAGTACTATCCTTATCTAATAAAAGAGAAACATGGTAATTGGCGTAGGACTGCTACCCTTCCCATTGGCTAATCAGGGAGATATGCAAATTAACTGTCCGCCAAGATGGCAGCCGGCAGCCAGGAAGCTTAAACTGAACATGAGGCTTGCTTGCTTCAGTGACAGAGGAAACCAACATTCCCTGCCTGCCTTGCCGGCCTCTCAGCCTGCAATTTA
>NW_006282181.1:140766-175371 GCF_000327345.1 Myotis davidii | reverse complement strand
GACTCCGTTTTAAACTCACCAGAAAAAAAACGCTGCACTTCGTCCGCCGAGCAAGACCAGGGTAAGCCGCGGACCTTCACCACGAAGCCCTCTCCGCCTTCGGTACCCAACATCATCGTCTCTCAGTGGATCCTGGCGTCGAGGCAGACTGCACGGAGGGATGAGGGTCAGCCCTGGCCAGTCAGAGAAAGATAAATATCACATGATCCCATTCATTTGTGGAATATAATAAACTGATGGGGAAAAAAATAGATACAGAAACATAGAAGCATTGAACAGAACGTCAAACCTCTGAGGGAAGGCAGGGGAGAGTAGGAAAGGGGGTAAGAGATCAACCAAAGGACTTGTATGCATGCATATAAGCATAACCAATGGACACTGACAGTAGGGGCGAAGGCATGTGATGGGGGGCAGGAGTGGGCAGGGAGAGACCAAGGAGGGGAAAAGGAGACATACGTAATACTTTCAACAATAAAGTATTTTAAAATATATATAGTTCATCCTATATAATAAAAGGCTAATATGCAATTCGACTGAACAGCGGAACCGGTCACTATGACGTGCACTGACCACCAGGGGGCAGATGCTCAACGCAGGAGCTGCCCCTTGGTGGTCAGTGCACTCCCATAGGGGGAGTGCCACTCAGCCAGAAGCCATGCTCTCGGCTGGCGAGCGCAGAGGCAGTGGTGGGAGCCTCTCCTTCCTCCGGGGCAGGACTAAGGATGTCCAACGGCCGGCTTAGGTCCACTCCCCCAAGAGCTCCCTGATGGCAAGAGGGCGCAGGCTGGGCTGAGGGACTCCCTGAGTTTATGAATTTCATGCACTGTGCTTCTAGTCAGTAATATTTAGAGTAGCCATCCTTCTAGCATCATTGTAAAAAAGGAATTCTACTTTAAAAAGAAAACATAAGAGGTGAGCCACTTCCAGAATTGTGACTTAAGAATTCCTGGGGACCCACTGCCCAGTGAAGCAATCATAACTTTTTAAAAAATATATTTTAAAAAACATTTGAAATTTCTGGGATATTGTCTTAAATATATACAGCAAATGAAGAAACATTTATTCAAGAAAATCTGCTAAAACTCAGTAATACCAGTGAGAGTCTATAGCATATGAATGAACCACAGCCTCCATCCCCCTGCTCACCTTGATGAGTTACAATTGTTCACCTGCTCACCTGAAGCTATACTTCAGGCAGAAGTAGCCAAGAAGACTGGATTCCCTAATTCCCCAGCTCCCAAACAAGGAATATAGTATTTCATTGAGAGGGGCAAGCAGTCAATATTTTTCATCACCTCCAACACAGTTACAGGGCTGAAGTTCCTTGTGAATACAGCCAAGAGTTGAGGGACTCCCCTTCTCAAGTCAGTACCTACTCAAAGGGCAGAAGCTCTGAACCACGCAAAGCAGCCTGAAAATACTTGGGTGCCATCATCCTTACCCTGATTGCCTTCTCCAGCTTCCTTATAGGGATGGAGAGATAAGCAAGAAGACCAGAGGCAACTGTCACTGCCCAGTGCCCAAAGCACCAGTTCAAAGATTTTGCTCAGGGATAACAGCAGTCCATAAGAATAGAGTTCTCCCCAAAAGAAGAGACTTTATTAAAAACAGGGTGTGAGGAAGTCACGTCAGAAGACTCTCTTGAAAAAAAAAAAAAAAAAAAAAAAAGGAGCTTTTGGGGGTAAAAAAGAAAGTGTTCAAAATTTTTGAGTGTCCAAGTAGCTTCATGAGAGCAACAATTTAGGCTGTAGGCCAGATAGTTTACCAGAGATAACCAAGGAAAGAGAAAGTTGAAAAGAGCCCTCCTCCTGAGATTAGACAAATTAAGTACTCATGCATGCTACTGTATATTATGGATGAATCTTGAAAGTATTATGCTAAATGAAAGGAACCAGACACAAAAGGCCACATATTATATGATTCCATTTATATGAAATGTCTACAAGAGGCAAATCCATACACAGAACATGTATTAGTGGTTGGAAGGAGCTGGGAAGAGGGGATAATGAGGAGTGATTGCTAATGAGAATAGAGTTTCTTTTTGGGGTGACAAAAATGTTCTGGAATTATATACTGGTGATGATTTCACACTCCGTGAATATATTAAAAACCACTGAATTGAACACTGTAAAGGGGTGATTTTTAAGATATGTGGATGATACCTCAATTACCCTGTTATTAAAAAAGCAACAACAACACAGAGAACATCTCAAAGGAAGCAGAAAAACATTTGAGAAAATCCAACACCTTTTCATGATGAAAACACTCAACAAACTAGGAAAAAAAGGGAAATACTCAACATGATAAAGCGCATTTACAAGAAAACGCACAACCAACATCATACTTAATGGTGAAAGACAGAATACTTTCCCACTACATCAAGAGCAAAACAAGAATGTATCCTCTTACTACTTCATTTCAACAATATATTGGAAATTCTAGCCAGGACAATTAGGCAAGAAAACAAAATAAATGGCAATCAGATTGAAAAGGAAGGAATAAAACTATCTCAATTCACAGACACAATCATGAATACAGAAAATTATAAGGAATCCATAAAAACTCTATTAGAATAAACAAGTTCAGCACAATTTCCAGACACAAAATCAATAATATATAAACATATCATTCCATTTATAATTGCTCAAAAAGAATAATATACTTAGGAACAAATCTAACAAAAGAAGTGAAAGACTTGTACACAAAAAATACAAAACATCTTGAAAAAAATTAAAGTCATCCTAAATATATGAAATATCTCATGTTTCTGGATCAGAAAATTTAATATGCTTAAGATGGTGTGGTAGACAAAGAAATGGTCATGCAAATGGCCACATCCAAATACCCAGAGCCTTATACATACATACTAGAGGCCCAATGCATGAATTCATGCATGGATGGGGTCCGGCTGTCCCAGCCCCAATCGGGGCAGATCAGGGCTGGGCCTGTCAGGAGGAGGAGATGGCGGGAGGTTGGCTGGCTGGCTCTCCTCGATCTGGCCTGATAAGGGCCAGGCCAGCTTGGGGGAGGGGCTGTGGGCAACTGGCCAGTGGGCCCCACCCCCGGTTGGGGTGGGGGAGGCCAATTGGGGGAAGGGCCGGCCATGGGGAGGGGCTCTGATCTGGGGGAGGGACCACAGGCAGTTGGCCTGCCAGCCCCACCCCCTACTGGGGTGGGGGGGCAATCAGGGGTGGGTTGGCCTGGGGGGAGGGGCTGCAGGAGGTTGGCTGGCCAGCCCTTCCCCCTATTGGGTTGGGGGGTGTGATCAAGGGTGAGATGACCAGGGGGAGGGGCCACAGGAGGTTGGTCGCTGGCCCCACCCCCTGATCTGGCCGGTTCACTGGCCACAGTGGGTGTCATAGCGACTGGTTGTATGGTTGTTATAGTCGCTGGCTTTTTATATATATAGATTACCTTACTTGACAAAAGGCACTTTACAGATGTGATTAAGTATGTTTTTGGGGAGTAAAGATTTGTTTTATTTCTACTGAGGAAAGGAGGAAGATAATAGAATTGTATTCCAATTTGCTCTCCACTGTATACACATGTACCCACGCTCATACATAAACATACACACACCAAAATACCCCAAACAAAAAAAAAAAGAATCAAAAATCAAAACACTTTCAAATGCACCAATACATCTTATTTTTTTAAAAGCAAAATTGTGGAAATTTATTTCAAGTGTATACAAACCCCTTGGGGAAGAGTCCTCAGAGGGGAACCCCCTGGGAAGGGGGTACCAAAATAGGAGAGCCCTCTTTCTCTAAAATGGGGAAAAAAATTAGTCCAGTGAGTCTCTGTCTACGGGTTTATAAATGCTGGTAACTTCTTTGTCTGTTCATCCTATTCTCTAATTGGACCCATCCTTATTTTATGTTCCCTGTGCTTTTCTAATTGGCCACTTTCTGCCTTCTCCCTGAATGGTATCTGTTTCAAAGTTTCAAAGCTCACTGGATCCCAGCTCTTCTTCTTCCCCTTATCTTGTAGCATTCTTCTAAAAAATCAGGCAGCTTGGAGCTGTCTCTGCCCATCATGTAAGCATTCCTCTCCCATGGACGCTTCCCTAAAACTGGCTTTCCTGTCTCTAAAATCCTTTCATTGCTACTTGTTTCTGGGAATTCAGGAAACAGTCTTCTGAAATTCAGGAATCATTATATTATTATAACTATCTTCCATGTTTCTGTCTACCTTTGAAATTTTGCTTTTCTTCCTGTTAAGAAGGAAATAGAGGTAAGGGGTGTGTGACAGAGGAAGGTTGTTCTATGCATTTCCCCCCAATATTTTAATTATTGTTGAGAGTATTACGTATGTCTCCGTCCCCCACTTGACCTCTCCCGCCCATTCCCACCCCCCACCACATGCCCCCACCCCCTATTTTCTGTGTCCATTGGTCATGGTCATACACATGGATAGAAGTCCTTTAGTTGATCTCTTACTTCCCTACCCCAACCCCTCCCCTGCCTTCCCTCCGAGGTTTGATGGTCTGTTTGATGATTCTGTCTCTGGATATATTTTTGTTCATCAGTTTATGTTGTTGATTATATTCCACAAATGAGTGAGATCATGTGATATTTGTCTTTCTCCAACTGGCTTATTTCACTTAGCATAATGCTCTCCAGTTCCATCCATGCTGTGCTGTTGCAAATGGTAAAAGTGTCATTGGAGTCCTGGTAGCAGTGAGCACTCAGTGAAATAGCATCTAAGGAGCAAAATAAAGAGCACAGGGACAGGCAATGGGGTGCAAATGGGGGTGACGTTAAGAAGGGAGTGAACTGCAGCTCAGAAATGAGAATCATGCTGATTGGCGTTTCGGGATTCTTGGGATATATTCCTAGAAGTGGAATCACTGGGTCAGATGGTAGTTCCATATTAAGTTTTTTGAGGAAACTCCATACTGTTCTCCATAATGACTGCACCAGTTTTTGTTCCCATCAGCAGTGCACTAGGGCTCCCTTTTCTCTACATCCTCGCCAGCACTTGTCATTTGTTGATTTGTTGATAGTCATTCTGACAGGTGTGATTTTGATTTTCATTTCACGGATGCTTAGTGACTTTGAGCATGTTTTCATCTGTCTCTTGGCCTTCTGTATGTCCACTCTCAAAAAGTGTCTATCTAGGTCCTTTGCCCATTTTTTTTTAGCTTCTCTTCCTGTGCATTCATTATTGGTGTATAAAAATGCCTTATATTTCTGGTGTTAATTTTGTAGCCTGCTATGTTGCCAAATTCACTTATGTACAATATCATGTCATCAGCGAATAATAACAGTTTTACTTCTTCTTTTCCAATTTGTATGCTTTTTATTTCTTCTTCTTGTCTGATCGCTATGGCCAGTATATCCAGCGCTATATGGAACAGGAGTGGTGAAAATGGGCAGTCCTGTCTTGTTAATGTTCTTAGGGAAAATGATTTGTTTTTGACCAAAAAAAAAAGTAGATCCTGGGAAGAAGTGCAAAATGAAAAATCAAAAGATCGAAAAATGCTGAGCAATGTTTGTTATTAATATACAAAATAGTTATATACTAAATTAGTAACAGTTGATATTCTCTATGTCTGCAATACTTTGAAACCACATAGTGGATTTGTTAAATCTAGTCCATGCCAGCTTCCAAAAGCCAGAAAAGATTTTAGTTAGCTTCATTCTTTGATGCCTCATCAAAATTTTCTATGAGATCTGGGATGTGAACATCCTCTTCATCAATGTCTACTGGTTTTGGTGCTCTGCTGAAATTCAGTTAATTTCCTAAAACTTGTAAAGCTGACAGTTACAAGCTGACAATATTTCAGGAAGCTTTTCTGTCATTTGTTTGGCTTCTGCTTGACTGGTAATTGCAAAGATGCTAGCAAAAAGATAAGTCTAGACTCCATCACCTTTAATTATGTTTAACTCTTCAATACCAGGTATATTATTATGCACAGAAAGGGTTTTTTTTTATAACTCTGAAGTTTTTTGTCATCAGCTATAGCTGTTCTATGTACTACTTTCTTATTTTTGTGAGTGGTACCCTTGCCCCTTATCTGGACACGAGCCTGAAGTTTGGCTAACTTTTCTTGATTCATGCTGTTGGTAACTCTGAAGCAGGGAGATTCCTCCAACACCAGCATGAACAAGAGCCAAGGTTAAGTACTTTGAGATAGGGATATTATCCTGAATTATCCAGGTAAAGGAAATCTAATGACATGAATCCTTAAAAGTAAAGATCCTTTCCAGGCTGTGGTCAGAGGGAGAAGTGACTACAAAATAATGGTCAGAAAGATACAAAGTTACTGATAAAAATGGCCATTTAATATGTGAAAACATACTCAATGTCATTAGACATTAGGAAATTGCAAAGAACGATATGATTTCACTCATATGTGGGATATAAAACTGAAAGCAACAAATGAACAAACAAGAAAAACAAATAGACACAGGCAGCAGTGTGGTGTTTACCAGAGGGAAGGGGGATAGGTAGTAAAAATGTAATGGTGAAGGAAGATTTGACTTTGGGTGGTGGGCACACAATGCAATATACAGATTATGTATCAAGAATTGTACACTTGAAACCTATTTAATTTTATTAACCAATGTTACCCCAATAAATTTAATTAAAAAATACAATGCTATACCACTTCATAGCAACTAAGATGGCTATAAAAAAAGACAGATATCAAGTACTGGTAAGGATGTGGGGAAACTGGAAGCCTCATACAATGTTGATGGAAACGTAAAATGGTATAGCCTCTTCGAAAAGCTTTCTGACACTTACTCAAAGTGTTAAACATTGGGTTACCATATGACTCTGTAATTCCATCCTAGGTATCTACACAAGAGAAATGAAAACATATCCACACAAGAACATGTACATGAATGATCACAGAAGCATTATTCATAATAGACAAAAGGTATAAACAACTCAACTAAACATCAATTGATGAATGGATGAATAAAATGTGGTACATCCACACAATGGAATTTTATTTGGTCATAAAAAGGAAAAGTACTGATACATGCTAAAATCTGGATTGAGCCTTGAAAACATCATGCTAAGTAAAAGAAGCTAATCACAAAAAACCACACATTGTATGGTTCCATTTAAATAAAATGTCCAGAATAGGGAACTATATAGAGCCAGAAACCAGAGTAGTGGTTGTCAGGGATGGGTGGGCAGGGGAGGCAGTAACTGCTAATGGGTACAGTTTCTTTTTGTGTGTGTGGGGGGGGGGGTTGTGTGATGAAAATGTCTGGGGTAATGGCTGCACAACTCTGCGAATAAACTAAAAAAACAATTGTACACTTCAAATTGGTAAATTATATGGTATATGAATCATCCTATACCAATAAAAGACAAACATGCAAATTGACCATACTTTCTCTATGCCTTAAGCCATGCCCACCAGCCAACCAGAGTGACTATATGCAAATTAACACAACCAAGATGGCAGCTGGCAGCCACGGAGCTGGACCGAGCAAGAGGCTTGCTTGCTCCAGTGATGGAGGAAGCCAAGGTTCCCCTCCTGCCGCGGCCCGGCTCTGAGCTTGCACTCTAAGAAACAATGTTGCAATTATAGAAGCTAAACAAACACCAGAAACCTGCTTTCAGCCAGCCAGGGCCGCGGCCGGGCTGAGCGACCCCCCCCCCCCCCCGAGTGCACAAATTTTTGTGCACCGGGCCTCTAGTGTAATAATAAAATTGTGAGAAAGTCTGGAGTAAAGTCTCAGAAAACATCTGCCTCTTGCTTTAAAATTTAAAATAAAAAAAGACTAAAATAACTGAAGCTTGATGGAAAATTAAATTTAAAAGTAAAATAAAGAAATAAAGCTAGAGAAATTAAGTACATAAAGACACAAATAAGATTAATTGGTTAATTGAAAACAAAGTTCATCTTTTCATTCTCACTATAGATTATTATACATGATATATGGTAGTAATGAAAGGAGTTAAAGCAGAATTAAGCAGATCAAGTAAGGGGTGGAAGGAGGAGGAATCATGGAGCCAGCTGAAATCACAAAATGTTTTGCAGAAAAACAGGATAGCAGAAACACAGGGTTTTTTAAACAAGGTTGTTTTTCTTGCAAGTGCAAAATAAAATGTTGCAAAAAGGCCAGGGACCAATCAGAGAGCAGTACAGATAGACAAAGAGCATGTCTTTAGTAGATATAAGGTGAAGGGCAGAATGTTGGTGGGGGCACCCCATTTGAATCCCACCCCCTCTGAGCGGGGAGCCTGTGTTTGTTTGCAATAAACTCCTGCCTTGTTGAACTTCTCTGGTCCAGAGCTTCATTTTTGCATTTCATGAGACAGGACCCAGGGGAAGAATTCCTACTCACTGGTTCCAGTATCAGTAAGTGCTCAATAAATGCTTCTGCTGAATTAAACCAATTTTTTCCAGATGCCAATATATAATTACAGATGGTCTATTTCCTCTTCATAAGGAAAAACTGCTTAAATACATAACTGCATTTGAATCTACTGCTGCCAGCATCCAACTGTTGAACTGCTCATGGCAATATATGACATAAAATTCTCCTACCCAAAACATCTAGGGGGCCATTGGGTGAAGGGGATAGGAAAGAGATGCTGGAAAGGAATTGGGAATTTTAGGCAAAAACTAATCCTGTTGCCCCCAAATAACCTAAATGTCTGGCTATTGCAATTCATTTATTTATCACTCCATCCTTTCTCCAAACAGATTTGAAATGTTATCATAAACCCAGGTTTGTTTCTGTACTTTAAAATTTTTCACTGATTTTTTCCTATCCTGTTCCATACAAGTTTCAATTATTATGTCCCTAGTATTCATTTATTTTTATATTACATAATATTTTAAATTTACTCGAAGAGAATGAACTTATACTTTCTACAAGCATGCCATCATTACTTCCTTTAAAAACCAAGATATGATTCTCATGCATTTATTCCCCCATTTAAACTTTAGAATATTGTTAAGTGACTCCCCCCTCTCCTTCCCCTAAAGATTGCCAGTGTGGTTTTATAAGAATTACATTAAATGTGTATAGATTAATTTGTAAATAAATGAAATTTGTATACTATTGACGCAGCACATTCAGTGGGTCTCCTCATTTATTCATGTCTTCTTTATATAGTATTTTTCAATACAATTTTGAGGTTATGTTCATGTAGGTCATGCACATTTTTAAAGTTTATTCCTAGGCACTTCATACTTTCAGTTGAAATTGTTAATGGGACCTTTTTCCATTATATTTCCAAATTACTATTGCATAAACATGGGGAAGCTATTGATTTTTGTATTATTTATTTTGTAACTGACCATATTACTGAAACCTCTTCACTAGTGCTAATTAAATTTGTACTTGATTTATGCCCATATTTTTAAAATATTTATAATTTGTCTCAGGTACTGGCATAATTTCAGGAGCCTGACCTTAAATAACAGAGGTAACCAAGGAAGCAAATGCCATTTAATATGATTTGCTTTTAAGTTAACAGTCTTACCCTTAAATAAGAAAGTGTTTAAGAAACAGTCTCATTTTTCTAATCATAGGACTAGAGCAGGATTTTTCAACATGGCACTACTGACATTTTTTCTTTTTATAGTGTAAAATTTTTATATTTAGAATTAGGCAGCTGGACTCAGTTTAGATGACCACAATTTTGTTGGCAATATCCAAAGCACCAGAGTCAGGAGCCAGTCGAACATGTACCTTCTTCTCTCCATCAGGCCTGATCAGGGGGTTGACCTTGGCCCTGTTAATGTCATAGATCTCCTTCACAGCCTGTTTGATCTGGTGCTTGTTGGCCTTGACATCCACAATGAACACAAGTGTATTGTTGCCTTCTATCTTCTTCATGGCTGACTTGGTAGTCAGGAGGAATTTGATGATGGCATAGCGGTCAAGCTTATTTCTCCTGGGTGTACTCTTCTGAGGATATTTAGGCGGCATTCAGAGTCTTAGTGTCTTTGGCCATTGGAATGTGGCTGACATGCGGATCTGTGTGTGTGTGTGTTTGTGTGTGTGTGTGGCTGTGGACGCCTTTCAACACTGCTTTATATGTCTTCAAAGCCTTTGCTTTGGCTTCAGCTTTGGGAGGGACAGGGACTTCCTTCTTAGCTTTTGGCACCATCTTTGTAAAAAGTGGCATTACTGACATTTTGAGGGAAATCAGTCTTTGTTGTGGAGGACTATCCCATGTAGGGATATAATAAGAAATGTGTATTTGGTGTTTGGTCTCTTTCCTAGACAGAGATCCTAAAATCTTTGTAATTTCCTAAGTGATAAGGGTTATAGGAACATGTTTATGTCCTTAATTCCTAAAATAGCTCCAAGAACAACAAAAGTAAATGGAGCCTCGGCAGTTGGACATCCCCCGTGGGGTCCCAGATTGTAGAGGGTGCAGGCCAGGCTGAGGGACACCCTCTCCCATGCATGAATTTCATGCACCAGGCCTCTAGTCCTATATAATAAAAGCTTAATATGCAAATTTTCCCCTCAGGTGGTCGTTTGACCAGAGACCAGGAGTTCAACTGCTCTCTATGATGTGTGCTGACCAGCAGGGGGCGGCATGGAACATGGTGGGTGTTGGTGACACGGTGCTGGGCAGCAGTGGAGCCACTGCTGGCCCTGATGGGCTCTGATGAGAGCAGGATCGCTGCGGGATGGTGGAGCAGGTGAGTGGGTGGCGCCGGGCCAAGGTGGATGCGAGTGGGGGCCCGATCACCCCACAGATGATGACCAGAATCGGCAGCGGGGGGTGGGGCAACCGCCCAACTCCCAGGTGCTGAGGGAGCCAGGTGGGGGGCCTGGCCCCAACCGATCACCCCACAGATGGCAACCCGTGGCCAGCAGGCCCTGATCACCTGATCAGGGCTGGACCCCGGGCTGGGACAGGAAACTGGAGGTGGGTGGCAGTGACCAACCTCCCGCAGTGCCTGCGTGGGGGGCTGTGACCTCTCAATGGCTACCTGGAGGTGGGGTGATGAGGATGGAGGCGTGGTGGGAATGTGGGATGTCCACGGAGCTTGCTTTCACTCCCCCTGCTACCCTTCCCTGGGATGCCAAGGCTCATGCGCCAAAGAAGCCCCTATATTCAGGTGCCAGGCTCCTGCACGGAGCCTGCCCCACACCCACATGGTCTATTCCAGGTGAGCCAGACCGCAGCTGCCGGGACCACAGGGGCCAGTTTGGCTCCCCGTGGGTTTGTGAAGGAGCCAGTCTGAGAGGCCATCCAGGAGAGAGCACGCTGCCCTCCTGGCTTCCATGCAGCACCACTGGGTGGTCCAGAGGCCCATGCTGTGCCCCAGCCCATGGTGCTCACCGTATCTCCGCATGGGGACTTGGGCATCACGACTCAGGTGGAAGGGGTCGTGCGGGAGCCTGTGGGCCCAGGTGCTGTCCAGGGCCCAGAGGTTAGGTGGGACCTTTCCTTCCATGCCAGATATTTGAGCTTCGATAGCTGGTCAGGTCTAGGAACCGCACCTGTGCAAGAATTTCGTGCACCAGGCCTCTAGAAGTTATCTACATTAATAAAAGAGAAAGATGCAAATTAACCTGAAAACGGCCCTCATCCCCTCACCCAGGCTGGCAAGGCACTGTAGTGAGACACCCCCCCTTCCACCCTGAAGGGGGTGTGGCCAGCCCGCAAACAGCCATCAGCCCCTCACCCAGGTTGGCCAGGCACCCCAGCGGGGACCTCCACCCTAAAAGGGATGTGGCCAGCCTGAAAACAGCCCTCAGCCCCTCACCCAAGCTGGCCACATGCCCATGGGGTGAGGGTCCCCGAGGTGGGGCTAGGCCAGCCTGCAAACAGCCCTCAGGCCCTCACCCAGGCTGACCAGGCACCCCAGCGGGACCCCCACCCTGATCTGGGACACCCTTCAGGGCAAACTAGCTGGTCCACATCCATGTACCAGGCTTTTAGTCTATACTAGAGGCCCAGTGCACAAAAATTTGTGCACTCGAGGGTGTCGGCCCTCAGCCCTGTCTGTGCCCTCTCGCAGTCTGGGACCCCTCAGGGGATGACCACCTGCTGGCTTAGGCCCACTCCCCGAGAGACTGGGCCTAAGATGGCCATCAGCCCACCCTCTTTATGCTGGCAGTCAGACATCCCTCTGGCAGCCTGGGACCCCTCGTAGGGTGTCCACTTACCAGTGGGGAGCAGGCCTAAGCTGCAGTCAGACATCCTTAGCGCTTCTTAGGAGGCGGGAGAGGCTCCTGCCACCACCACTGCGCTGGCAGCCTTCAGCCTGGTTTGTGGCTGAGCAGAGCTCCCCCAGAGTGCACACAGTTTTGTGCACTGGGCCTCTAGTAGTAAATATAAATGGCCTAAATACACAAATTAAATAAAAGATAATTATGATAGAGATATACAGGGAAGATTCCAACATGGCAGCCGGCAGGTCAGAGTGAGGGAGTGTGAGTGAGGAAGTGATAAGGCGAGTGTGTGGACCTGCATGTGTGTGTGTGTGTGTGTGTGTGTGTGTGTGTGTGTGTGTGACAGTCCAATTGTACAGGAGTCTTGGAGCAGGTGGTTCTGGCTTTCCTGGACAAAGAGATGCTGCTACCTCCACAGTCATACCCTGGGCCCTGCTCTGGCCCCAAGACCTCCCCATCTTGAAAGGTTTACAAGGTCCTCCTTCAGAGGAGGCTGTGTGGAGCAGCAGTGGCTAGGCGCTCAGCCTTACACCACCCAGACTAGCCCGAAGCCCAGGTGCAAACCCACAGGCACACACCCCCAGACCCATGCACACTGCGCCCAAAATATTGTGCGTGCCCTGTGCAGACACTGCGTGGACTCTGTGCCTACAGTTAACACCAGTGGGACCCCACACTCCTCAGCTGACTGTGTGACCCCATGCACCGACAGCTGACACCTGCAGGGCCCTGAGCTACTGCCAGAAGTAGCTGCTGCTATCACCACAGCCACTCTCTGGGTGCACCTCCAGCTTGGCAAGCACACCATCTTGAAGGGGTTACAAGGTCCTCTTGGGAGGAGGTCGTGGGGAGTGGCAGCGGCTCTGCGCCAAGCCTCGCCACAACCTGGACTCATTGCAGCCTTGGCCCAAACCCATGCAACCCATGCACCCTGCCACCATCCCCATGCAACCACATAGGTCACAAACCAGACCCTGCACGAATGCTGTAGACACTGGCGGGACCTCCATATGCTTGGCATGCACCCAGCCTGACCTGTGTGTCCAATGGGGACCCAGCCTGGATTCTGTGCCACCACAATGTGACCACCACTGATGTGGCAGGACTCTCGCCCCTGCTGTATACTCACCCACTGATACCGTTACTGTGCTGCCACTGCCGCCGTAAAGCCTAGCTGCTCAGTCCACCACCAGGGCTAGGGAACAAGAACTGTGCTGAAGGCTGGGAGGTGGATGTAGCCTCCCCTGACCTGGACCTATTAGAACTGAGGACCTGTGGAGACTAAAGAGACTGCAAATCTGTAGGTGAGATGGGAGGACCTGGGACTGAGAGAGGAGGCCCCTAGGGCACTGGCTGTGGAAACAGAGTGGGTGCAGCAGTGGAAACCTGGGGCTGAAGTCCCTGGATAGAGTAGCACTAGCGCAACTTCAATCAGGTTGTCTAGGGCCACAGTGTAGCCTGGGGAGCTCCTCTTGACCAGTGGGAAGGGCCACACAGTGGAGCTCAGAGTCAGCCTATACTGGAGGGTTCTGAAGGACACACCCAACATTGAATCTGGGAGATCCTCTATTCCTTGGAGGGACATGTACTGGTGAGAAAGGGGACTGGACAGTAGAACCAGGAAGGAGGGTCAGCCCTGCCCAAATGGAATAAAGGAGGTGCCCTCTTTATCACCGTCAAAACAACTGCTCTGACCTGACCTGCAGTGACTAATTGCAAGGGGGAACAGCCTAGGGTGGGAAATCTGTGTCCCTGTAGTTGGCAAAGAGGAAATGCCAGCAAACCAGGCATAGTTGAGGCATTAGAAAAAGAGGAAGTGCCCCGCCCACCCCTCCTAATAGCTACTGCGCCACCCCCAACACAAATCTGATCAAACCATCCTGGGTAAGACCAACATACCCCTGCAGAGCCCAACTCCATGGAGGAAGGGAGAACAGCTCAGAACAGGGACAATCAAGGCATGAGACTCAAGGCGGATCCAGCCTGTAGGCTAAGGAGGTGCTGCCCACTGGACTACTAGAGGCTTCAACCTATCGGACCTCAATCAGGTTGTCCAGGCCCAGAAAGGGACAGTGACTCACACTGGCCTGAACTAGAGAAACTCCTAGGAGGCCCAGGATAGACACACCAAGGGACCAGACTCAGCAACATCAGAGCAAAATCCAGTGAGCTCCACAAACACCAAACCCAAAGGTTTTAGAATGTGTGAATGTGTGCAGTTTTGTTCTTTTGTGTGTGTATGTGTGGCTTTTTTTGGTTTTGTTATTATTTGTTTGTATTCCCCCCTTATTTCCTGTTTTCTCTTTTTTCTTGCATATCTCTAATTTCTCTCTTTCCTTTGATTCTATTCTACTTTTGTCTCTTTTTATTAATTTTTTTCTTATTTTGTTTTTCTCATTTCTTGTTTTACTTTTTCCATCTATATCTGAATATATCCATATTTCTACATTTTAAATTCATTATTATTATTGCATTTATTTTGTTTTCTTTTTTCTTCCTATACTAGTTCTATTAACTTCCTCCTTACTTCAATATAGCCATTTCTGCTGCTTTCTTCTTTCTCCATTTTTCTTTATATCCCCTCTAACTCTTTGATGGTGTGTCTTTTAGTAATCTTTTTACTTTTTTCTTTGCTTTGCTTTCTTTTTCCTTCTTAGTTTTCCTGTTGCTGTTGTATTGTGTAGCTTGATTTTCCTGGTGTTTTTTGTTGGGTCCTGTTATGTATTGTTCTGATATATCAGCACCTGTATAACAGCTAGGACAATGACATTGGTGTTGAGCCTCCCTGGCAGCAAGTTGGAGGGGAGATCCCTCCCATGAATGGGACATTAACAATGAAGTCCAAATTACAATAGGAGAGCCCAAATATCACACACGAGGGGGATTCCTAGAGCATCCAGCTCAGGAAATCAAAGAGACTGCACCACTGGACCCTTCAAGACAATTTCTACATAAGGCCATCCCACAAAGACTGGGAGGCATAACAGTACTATCTAATACATAAGAGCAAATACAAAAAGACAGCTAAAATTGGGAGACAAAGAAACAACCCCCAAATGAAATAAAGAAGGAATCCCCAGAAAAAGAACTAAATGAAATGGAGGCAAACAACCTATCACACACAGAGTTCAAAGTAATAGTTATAAAGGTGCTTAAGGAGCTTAGTGCAAATTACAAGGAACTCAATGAGAACTGCAGCAGCATGACAAAGGAAAAAGAAACCATGAACCAGAACCAGACAGAAATGAAGAATAATATATTTGACATCAATAACACATTAGAAGGGCTCTAAGTGGTTGGGCTTAGTGGATAGAGCATCGGTCCTGGGTTTGATTCTGGTTAAGGGCACAGGCCCAGGTTTTGGGTTCAATCCCCGGTGGTGGGCGTGCAGGAGGAAGCCAATCAATGATTCTCTCTCATTGATGTTTCTTTTTCTCTCCCTCTCCCTTCCTCTCTGAAATCACTATAAATATATATATTTTAAAAAGAACACACTAGAAGGAATTAAAAGTAGATTCAGTGAAGCAGAGGATTGAATCAGTAATTTGTAAGACAAAATAGAAATAAATACCCACTTAGAGCAGCAAATAGAAAAAAAAAATTAAAAAGCTGGAAGATAGAATAAGGCAGCTCTGGGACAACATGAAATATAACAACATTCACATTATAGGAACACCAGAAGGGAAAGAAGGAGAGCAAGGAACAGAGAAACTGTTTAAAGAAATGATAGAAAACTTCCCCAACGTGGTGAAAGAAAATGTCACAGAAGTTCAGGAGGCACAGAGCATCCCAGTCAAGATGAACCCAAAGAGACCCACACCTAGACACATCATAATTAAAACGTCGCAAACATTAAAGACCAAGGTTATCATTTAAGATTGAAGGTGAAATAAAAAGCTTTCTAGACAAAAAAAAAGTGTAAGAGAGTACATTACCACCAAACTATCAATGCAAGAAATGTTAAAGGGACTGCTTCAAGAAGAAGGACAGAGAGGAGATCATAGGCATAAAGACAATAAAAATGGCAATATATAAATACTTACCAAAAATAACCTTACATTAAATTGATTAAATGGTCCAGTCAAAAGACCCAGGGTGACTGAATGGATAAGAAAATATGACCCATATACCTGCTGTCTACAAGAGATCAACCTCAGAACCAAAGATACAGAGAATGAGAGTTAAGGGATGGAAAAAAAATATTCCATAAAAATGAAAAGGGAAAAAAAAAACTGGAGTAGCAATATTCATATCACACAAAACAGACTTCAAAACAAAGGCCATAACAAGAGACAAAGAAGGCACTACATACTACTAAAGGGATCGATCCAACAAGAGGATATAACCATGGTAAACACCCAATATAGGAGCACCTAAATATATTTTTAAAAATTCCTAGAGGACTTTAAGGGACATATCAACAGCAACACAGTAATAGTAGGGGATTTTAACACCCTGCTAACTTCACTGGATAGATCTTTTAGACAAAAAATTAATAAGGAAACAGAGACTCTAAATGACACACTGGATCAGATGGATTTAAATGATGTTTATAGAACATTTGATCCCAAAGCTGCAGAATATACATTCTTCTCAAGTGCACATGGATCATTCTCAAAGATAGACCACGTGTTAGGATGCAAAACAGGTGTCTACAAGTTTTAAAAAATTGAAATCATATCAAGCATCTTCTTAGATCACAATGGCATGAAACTAGAAACCAACTATAATAAAAAAACTCAAAAACCTCAAATACATAGAGGCTATATAGCATATTATTAAACAATGAACGGGTTACCAATGAGATCAAGAAAGAAATTAAAAACTTCCTGAAATCAAGTGAAAATGAACACACAACAACCCAAAGCATATAAGACATAGTGAAAGCAGTCCTGAGATGGAATTTCATAGCATTACAGGCCTACCCCAAGAAACCAGAAAAAGCACTAATAAACTATCTAAACCTACAACTCAATGAATTAGAAAGAGAACAGGAAGACGAGCCCAGAGGAAGCAGAAGGAAAGAAATAATAAAGATCAGAGCAGAAATTAATGACAGAGTCTTAAAAAAGTACAAAAAAATCAATGAATCCAAAAGCTGATTCTTTGAAAAGATATACAAGATTGATGAACCTCTAGCCAGACTCATCAAGAAACAAAGAGAGAGAACCCAAATAAATAAAATCAGAGATGAAAGAGGTGATATAACAATGTACACAACAGAAATACAAATGATTGTAAGCAAATACTATGAACAACTACGTATATGCCAATAAACTGTACAACCTAGGTGAAATGGACAAATTTCTAGAAACATACAATCTTCCAAAACTCAATCAGGAAGAATCAGAAAACCTGAATAGGTTAATAACAACTGAGGAAATAGAAGGAGTAATTAAAAAACTCCCAGCAAACAAAAGCTCTGGTCCAGACGGCTTCACAAGGGAGTTTTACTATACTTTCAAAGAACAACTAACACCTACCTCCTCAAACTATTCCAAAGAATCCAAGAGGAAGGAACACTTCCAAGCTCTTTTAATGAAGCCAGCATTATCTTAATTCCAAAACCAGATAAGATAGGTCAGAGAAAGAAAATTACAGGCCACTATCCCTGATGAACTCAGATGCCAAAACCCTCAACAAAATATTAGCAAATCAGATCCAACAATAAATTAAAAAGATCACACACCATGATCAAGTGGGATTTATTCCAGGGATGCAAGGCTAGTACAATGTTCACAAATCAATAAATGTGATACATCACATAAACAAAATGGAAGAGAAAATAACATGATCATATTAATAGATGCAGAAAAAGCACTGACAAAATCCAGCACCTTTTTTTTTTATTATTAAACACTCTCAGTAAAATGGGAATAGAGGGAACATACCTCAAGATAATAAAGGCCATATATTACAAACCTAAAGACAACATAATATTCAATGGGCAAAAACTAAAAGCGTTTCCCTTAAGAACAGGAGCAATACAAGGATGTCCACTTTCACCACTCCTATTAAACATAGTACTGGAAGTCCTAACCATAGAAATCAGACACGTAGAGGTAAAAAGCATTCAAATTGGAAAGGAGGAAGTAAAACTGTCATTATTCACAGATGACATGATTTTATAGCTAGAAAACCCTAAAGACTCCACCAGTAAATTGCTAGACTTAATTAATGAATTTGGCAAAGTAGCAGTATACAAAAATCAACATCCAGAAATGGATGGCATTTTTATACACCAATAATGAACTCTTAGAAAGAGAAACTAAAAAGAAAAAAAAACATTTACTATTGTAACAACAACAACAAAATAAGATACTTATGAATAAACCTAACAAGGAGGTAAAAGATCTGTACTTGGAAAACTATAGAACATTGAAATAAGAAATACAGGAAGATGCAAACAAATGGAAGCATATACCAGGTTCATGAATTGGAAGAATTAACATTATTAAAATGTCTATACTACCCAAAGCAATCTATAGATTCAATTAAATCCCTATTAAAATATCAATGGCATGCTTCACACAACTAGAACAAATACTCCAAAAATTTATATGGAACCATAAAAGAACCCAAATAGCCACAGCAATCTTGAGAAAGAATAACAAAGTTGGAAGACTTATAATACCAGATATCAAACTTACAAAGCCATTATAACCAAAATAGCCTATATTGGCACAAGAACAGGCATAGACTAATGGATCAGAACAGAGATCCCAGAAATTGACCCACACCATCATGGTTAATTAATATTTGACAAAGGAGGCAAGAACATACAATGGAGTAAAGACAGTCTCTTCAACAAATTGTGTTGGGAAAACTGGACAGACACATGCAAAAAGATTAAAATAGTCCACCTGCCCATCAGTAGTTGAATGGATAAAAAACTGTGGTACATTTTCACAATTGAATACTATGCAGCTGTTAAAAAAAGAAAAAAGGATCTCTTACCCTTTGAGACAGGACCTGGAGACTCTTACGTGAAAAAAGCCAATCTGAGATAGACAAATATCACATGATCTCACTTATTTGTGGAATCTAATGAACAAAATGAATTGACCAACAAAATAAGACCTGAAGCATGAAGGCATGGAACAGACTAACATACCTCAAGGTGGAGATTGGGGGGATGAGAAGAGATAAACTAAAGAACTTATATACTTTTATGCATAACCCATGGACACAGGCAATAGTTTGCTGAAAACCTGGGAGAGGGGGTAGGGGCTCAGAGGAGGGGGAGTTAAGGAGGAGAAAATAGGAGTCATCTGTAATACTATCAATAAAATACACACACACACATATAATACAAAAATAATGAGAGAGGCAGTTTGGAGTTAAAAGATGGAAAAATTTATCATGCAATGTTAACCAAAAAATGTAGAAATGGATAAAGTAAACTTCAGGGTGAAGAAAATTACCAAAGACAGAGAGGGTTGTTACATAATGATATTACATAAAGGATTCTCCCAAGAAATCTTAGTACCAAACAACAGAGCTTCAACTTATGTGATCAGCTTAACAAAATGAAGACAAACAACCCAATTTAAAAAAATGGGCAGAGGAACTCAACAGACACTTCTCCAAAGAGGACATGTAAATGGTCAAGAGACATGAAAAAATTTTCAGTCACTAATCATCAGAGAAATACATATTAAAACCACAATGAAATATCACCTCACACCTGTCAGAATGGCTATCATAAAAAAAAAAATCAACAAACAAGTGCTGGCAAGGATGTGGGGAAAAGGGAACCCTAGTAAACTGCTGGTGGTAATGCCGTATATGTATACACACACACACACACACACACGATCACACGGAAAGTGAAAATGGAAAAATCCACTATTTTTAGACTACAACACCACTCTCTTACCAACTGATAGAACATCTAGACCAGTGATTCCCAACGTGGGGCACACGCCCCACAGGAGATCAATTTGATTTTTAAGGGTAGTGGAAAACAGTATGGAGTTTACTCAAAAAATTTAAAATGGGACTTCTGTTTAACCCAGCAATTCCACTCCTGGGAATATGTCCTAAAAACCCTGAAACACCAATCGTAAAGAATATGCTGAGAATGAGTTATTAACAGTGAGTTTTTTACATTTATTCTGCTTCCAGGGACCTCCCAGACAGTCTATAAATATATATTGTGGCATATTTATGCATTTCAGTTGTCCATGTTTTGAAATTTTATTTGCTATTTTTTCATATAATTTCATATTATTTTTTAAATAATTTGGTAGTGATTTCTTCCTCAGTACTTTAATTGTCCTTTTGTTCTGTTATTTTTCTCTTTCATATATTCCATGTTCTTTGGAAACTTGTTTAGACCAAGTTAATGGCCTTTTAGGCTTCCTCCACATGAATAGGAGTTCACTTTTTGCATAGTAAGAATTATATGTCACATGGGGGCATCAGGATTTTAGAGATGCTTAGGTGTAGCATGGCCAAAAAAGGTTGGGAACCACTGATCTAGACAGTAAATCAGCAAAGGCATAGAAGAGCTCAGTGAAACCATTAATCATCAGAATCCAATTGACATTTATAGAGTACAATTAATAAAGCAAAATACACATGCTTTTCAAATGTCCGTGGAACATATACCAAGATAGACCTTATCCTGGGCCACAAAACAAGCCTCAAATAATTAAAAGAATAAAAATAATATAGAGTGTGGTCTCCAACTACAATAGAATCAAACTAGAAATCAGTAACAGAAAGTAACAGGAAAATCTCTAAACATTTGTAAATTAAGCACATCTAAATAACCCATGGATTGCCGAAACCGGTTTGGCTCAGTGGATAGAGTGTCGGCTTGCAGACTGAGAGGTCCCAGGTTCGATTCCGGTCAAGGGCATGTACCTGGGTTGTGGGCACATCCCCGGTGGGAGATGTGCAGGAGGCAGCTGATCGATGTTTCTCTCTCATCGATGTTTCTAACTTTCTATCTCTCTCCCTTCCTCTCTGTAAAAAATCAATAAAATATATTTTAAAAAAATAACCCATGGATAAAAGAGGAATTCTCAAGGGAAATTAAAAAAAATACAATGAATTGAATGAAAATCAAAATATATCATATCAAAATTGGTGCGATATAGTTAAAGTAGTGCTAGCAGGGAAACTTCATAGCAGTAAATGTACACATTAGAAAAGAAGATGGATGTACAGCATGGTGACTATATTTAACAATTCTGTATTATATATTTGAAAATTGCTAAGAGAGTAGATCTTAAATTCTCATCACAAGAAAAAAATTTATAACTATGTGTGATGATGATGTTAGACTTACTGTCGTGATCATTTCACAATATATACAAATAATGAGTCATTATGCTTTTTTAAAAAATATATTTTATTGACTTTTTACAGAGAGGAAGGGAGAGAGATAGAGAGTTAGAAACATCAATGAGAGAGAAACAGCGATCAGCTGCCTCCTGCACACCCCCTGCTGGGGATGTACCTGCAACCAAGGTACATGCCCTTGACCGGAATCGAACCTGGGACCCTTCAGTCCGCAGGCTGATGCTCCATCCACTGAGCCAAACCAGCTAGGGCGAATCATTATGTTTTATACCTGAAACTAATATAATGTTATGTGTCAATTATATCTCAATGAAAATTTTTAAAAAGTGTCCAATCAATAATCTAAGCTCCCATCTGAAGAACCTAGTAAAAGAGCAGAATAAATCCAAAGCGAGCAGAAGAATGAAAATAATAAAGAGGAGAAATAAATGAAATGGAAAACATAAACAATAGGAAAAAATCAGTGAGACAAAGAGTTGATTCTTGGGGGAAAATCAATAAAACTAACTAACCCCTAGTAAGAGAAAAAGAGAGAAGATACAAATTACCAGTAACAGGAATGAAACAGGATATCACAACACACCAAGCAGACATCAAAAGAATATTATGCCTACAATTTAATAATTTAGAAGAAATTGACAAACTCCTCAAAAAACACAAACTACCACAACTCACTAATAAGATGTAGATAATTTGAGTAGGCCTATAACTATGAAAGGATCTGTTCTCTGCCCACAAGACCCAGGAAAGGATGCTGGGTTTTCCGTATTACCTATAATAATCAAAAGTTTGTTTTGTTGTATATTGATGTGTAACAGTAAAACTTCAAAAGTCACAGGTCGGTTAAATTAATACTCCTAGAAACAAATCTCCAGGTCCAGATGCTTTCACTGGAGAATTTTACCAAATGCTTAAAAAATTTCTTTCAGAAGATAAAAGAGGACAAACACAAACTTATTTTTTGAAGCCATTATTATAGCCTAACCAAAACCAGACAAAGATAATATAAAAAATAAAACTTTCAGAACATTTTCCTCTTTAAATATGAGTGCAAGAATCCTTAAAATATAAGCAAATATAATGCAGCACTTTTTAAGAGGATTATATACCATGATCAAGTGAAATTTATACCAGGATGCAAAGTAAGTATAATATTTGGAAATCAGTCAATGTAGTTCACATCATCATATCAACCAATGAAGAAAAAGCATTTTTAAAAAATATGTTTTTATTGATTTGTTTCTTTTAGAGAGAGAGAGGAAAGGAAAGGGAGAGATAGAAACATCGACCCATAGTCTGCCTCCAGTACGCCCCCTGCTGGGGATTGAGTCCAACATCGGGCATGTACTCTGACCTGGAATCCAACCAGCCTTACCTGGAATGAAACTGGAGACCTCCTGGTACATGGGTCGATACTCAACCACTCAGCCACACCAGCTGGGCAAGAAAAACCATTTTAGAAAATTCAACACCCAGTCAAGGTAAAAAAAAAATCTTAGAAAAATATGAATAGAGGGGAACATAAACTTTATAAAGAGCATGTATAAGAAATTACAGCTAACACCATACTTAATGGTGAGAAACTAGATGTTTTTCCCTAAGATTGGGAAAAAGCATTGATGTTTGCTCTCATCACTCTTGTCCAACATAGTACTGGGAGGTGGAGGGGGAAAGACATCTAAAATGGAAAGAAAGAAAGAAAACTGTCCCTATTTTCAGGTGATTATGTTGAAAGTCATAAGAAATCTCCAAAAATACTCTTAGAATAAGTGAGTTCATCAAAGTCACAGAATACAAGATAAACATACAAAATAAATTATATTTTTACATACTAGCAACAAACAAGTGAACACTGAAATGAAAAATACAGTAACATTTACAATCACTTTTTAAAAAAGAGGAAAAAAGACAGGTGTAAATCTAACAACAGGAAAAGAATTCCAATTGAACAACACTTCTGTCTTTTTTTTTAACAGATGAAAAGTCATTTTATTATTATTTTACTATATAACATAGAAGTGAATATACCTGATTACATTTTCTCAAATGAGAAACAGGATAGCATTTTACTGGAAACCTCAATATCATCTGTCTTTTGATGTGTATGATTCTGTCCACGAGGATACCAACGGTGCTGAGTAGTAAAGAACATTTTGCTAAGTTGTTCTATCATGGGTCCTTACTCAAAGTGTTCATCTTTTTCTTCTAATCTGGTTTTCAGTATTTGATTCTGTGTTTCTTCATAATTATGCACAGGATCTGGCCGAGGGATAGGTTTCATGTGTTCATATGGAATATCTAAAGAAGGATGGTAGCAAACTATCGACCTGCCATCAGATGTCAAAGCAAGTTCTACTTTGCAATTATAGTCATCTGGAAGAGAAGAGTGTGTGGATTTATGACAAACACAATATAAAGCTCCATTTTGGATTAGAAATAAATGTTTCAAGATAATTCTGTTTGATAGCACCCATTTCACTGCTGATATGGCCATGGTGAAGCAAGATGCTTATCAGGTGGTATAGAAAAAGATATGAAGAGAAAATGCTTTTAAAATTTGCTTCTAGGCATACCTATTTTCATCCCTTGACAGCTGCTCACCTCAAGCCCGCCATCTTGCCTCCAGCCAGGTCCTAGGAGACCAACACTTCTGTCTTTTGTAAAAACATGAAAACAGACAATAGTGTGGTGAAGGCCTGGAGGGCGCAAGGATTGGTGCAGGGTGGAAGGGGTCAATGGGGAAAAAAGGGAACATGTGTAATACTTTCAACAATAATGATAAATTTTAAAAATAAAATGATTGTGGGGAAAAAAAACCATTTTCCAAATCCTTGGGTAAAAAAGGCCCATATAATACATTGCTATGTTTGGATATTGTTTTTTTTTTCTGACTAAAAATGACATTAACACACAGGATATACAGGTGGCAAATAAGCACAGAAAAAAAGTTCAATATCATTAGAACTTAAGGAAATACAAGTAAAAATCACAATATGTGATCATTATTTGCAAGAATGGCTAAAATGAAAAACTAGTTCTAATACCAAAAGATAGTGAAGATACAGAGAAATTGGATCACACATACTTTCCGAGGGGTATGTAAAATGGTACAACCACTCTGGAAAACAGCTTGGCAGTTTCTTGATAAGATTGAATATGCAATTAGCATATGACTCAGCAATTGCACTCCTGAGCACTTATCCCAGAGAAATAAAGACTTATGTTCACACACACAAAAAAAACCTGTACACAAATATTTGCAGCAGTTTTTTATTTTTTTAAAATATATATTTTATTGATTTTTTACAGAGAGGAACGGAGAGGGATAGTTAGAAACATCGATGAGAGAGAAACATTGATCAGCTGCCTCCTGCACACCCCCTACTGGGGATGTGCCCTTGACCAGAATCGAACCTGGGACCCTTGAGTCCCCAGGCTGATGCTCTATCCAGTGAGCCAAACCAGCTAGGGCAGCAGTTTTATTTTTAATAGCCAAAAAGTGGAAACAATATCCAGCCATGGGAAAATTGTTAACACAAACTATGTGCATACTATGGAATAATACTATGCAGCAATAAAACAAACAATTGATAAACACAACAATCAAGATGAATCTCTAAATTATGCTGAGTGAAAAAAAGCTATCCTCCAAAGATTACATACTGTATGATTCCATTTATACAGCATTTTTAAAATGACAAAATTATAGTAATGGAAAACATATTAACGTTTGCCAGGGTTAAATGGGGGTGGGAACAAAGAGAGGTGGGTGTTGCTATGAAAGGGCAAAATGGGGAATCCTTGTGGTGACAGAACTATTCTATATCTTTTCTATCAATATCAATAATCTGGGTGAGATATTGCACTATAGTTATGCAAGATGTTACCACTAGTAAAAAAATGGGAAAAGGCTTTCTTTATTATTTCTTACAAGTGCATAAATATCTACAATTATGTCAAAATAAAAGGCTTAATTTAAAATAAAATATTTATCTGACTGGCTTATTTCACTTAGCATAATGCTCTCCAGGTCTACCTATGCTGTCACAAAGGGTAAGGTAGCCTTCTTTTTTAAGGCTGCATAGTATTCCATTGTGCAAACATAACACCACTTTTTTATCCACTCATTTATTGATGGACAATTAGGCTACTTCCAAATCTTGGCTATTGTAAATAATGCAACAATGAACATATGGGTACATATATTCTTTGAATTAGTGTTTCTGATTTCTTTGGATATATTCCCAGAAGTGGAATTGCTGGGTCATAAGACAGTTCCATAAGTCAGTCCTTACAGTATACAGGTGATATATTACAGAATTGTACACCTGAAATCTATATAATTTTATTAGCATGTCATCCCAATAAATTCAATAAAAAAATAAAATTAAAATATTTTAATACCTATAAAACTCTTACAAAAGTAAAAAGCAAACCAATTGGGAAAAATACTTCTTATATCAATGACAAAAGCATAAGCACTGTATTAGAAAGCTGAGCAAAAGACAGAATTTTCTCTATCTTTCTCACATACACACAAAACATTCAAATACAATTAATAAATAATTTGAAATGTCAGCTTCAGTAGTAATTAAAATATGTAAATGAAGATGATGCTGATAGTATTTTCTGAACTACCAAAGCTTAAACAACAAACACAAAAAAAATATTCAATGTGCCCTAGCCAGTTTGGCTCAGTGGATAGAGTGTTGGCCAGGTTCGATTCTGGTCAAGGGCACATGCCTAAGTTGCAGGCTCCATCCCTACTGGAGGGCGTGCAGGAGGCAGCTGATCAATGATTCTCTCTCATCACTGATGTTTCTATCTCTCTCTCCCTTTCCCTTCCTCTCTGAAATCAATAAAAATATTCTATATAATAAAGAGGCAATATGGATTATGCTAAGTGAAATAAGCCAGTCAAAGAAGGACAAGTACTAAATGTTGTATGTGGAATCTAATGAACAAAATAAACCAGCAAAATAGAAACAGACTCATAGTTACAGAATACACTGACAGCTGTAAGAGAGGGGCTAGGTGAAAAAGGTGAAGGGATTAAACAAAAAAAGAAACCTCAACCAAATGACTGAACAAGCAGGCTGCATGGGGCCATTATGCCGGCACGGGGGGTAGTGAGGGATGACCAAATGACTGAACAAGCAGGCTGCGTGGGGCGACCAGGCCAGCAGGGCAGGCAGTTAGAGGTGACCAGGCCATCGGGGTGGGGCAGTTAGGGGTGATCAGGCTGGCACGCAGAGGCAGTGAGGGGCGATGAGGCTGGCAGGGGGGGCATTTAGGGGCAACCAGGCAGGCAGGCAGGTGAGCAATTAGGAGCCAGCTGTCCAGGATTGTGAGAGAGATGTCCGACTGCCAGTTTAGGCCTGATCTCTGAGGGGTCCCAGATTGGAGAGGGTGCAGGCTGGGCTGAGGGCACCCCCCCTCCATGCACAAATTTCATGCACTGGGCCTCTATATAACATTGCAGGGGAATGTACACCTTTATAAAAACAACAAGATAGGTAACATTTATTAAGTGCCTGTCACATGTCAGACAAGGTTCTAAGCATTCTACCTATATTAATTTATTAAATCCTTTCAACCACCCTGTGCTCAGTACTTACAAAGGGATAAACCAAATATTGAAAAGTTAAGGCATTGCCCAAGGTCATAGAACTAATAAATAGAGCCAAGAGTCAAACATTTATTTCCTACTTGTTGTTTTTTTTTAAATATATTTTATTGATTTTTTACAGAGAGGAACGGAGAGGGATAGAGAGTTAGCAACATCGATGAGAGAGAAACATCGATCAGCTGCCTCCTGCACACCCCCCTCTGGGGATGTGCCCACAACCAAGATACATGCCCTTGACCGGAATCGAACCTGGAACCCTTCAGTCTCCAGATCAACACTCTATCCACTGAGCCAAACTGGTCAGGACCCTAGCTGTTTTTTTAATCACAGATATGTATTACAGTCAAACCTCGTGTCTTGAACATCTCCCATCTCAAACAATTCGGTTCTCCAACAAGTTGTTCATGGAAAAAAATGTCTTGGTTGTGGAACAAAACTTGGGTTCTTGACCAGATAAGGAGTGGCTCTCAGGCCACAAACAATGGAGAGAATTCGAGAGCATGTTAACATCTCAGTAAATTGTGCTGTGAATATTTTTGTAGGATTTTTTGTTGTTTTTGTTGCTGACCAATTGGACAATTAACACAATTTTAAAACATAAAATGGCCATCAAAAGTGCTGATATTGCTAAGGGTGTGAAAGTGCTCACAAAACAATGATCACAGGCAATTGAGGTAGAAAAGCTGTTGCTGATGTGGATGAACAAAAACAGTTAGCCAGTGATAACATTTTGGAGGCAATGATATGTGAAAAATCAAGATGCTGCATGCTGACCTGAAAGACACCTAAGGAACGAGTGCTGAAAGTGATTTAAGGCTAGCAGGGGGTGGCTTGATAAATTTAAGAAGTGTTTGTTTATATATTAAACAGTACATTAGACATATACTGTGTATAAGAAAGGTTAAAATGGAATCATTTGGGGGTCTGGAATGGATTAATTCAATTTACATTATTTCTAATGGGAAAAAATGATTCGGGATTTTTGAACAAATCATATCTCGAACTGCCGTCAGGAACAAACTAAGTTCGAGAACCGGGTTCCACAGTATTTCTATCATCAAAAATTCATTTGCACACAATTAAAATGGTGCACCCCTAAGATAGAGACCAAATATTCTAGCATCATAATTATTTAAATGCTCCATCTTATCTTGCTATGATCTACAATGCCATATTAAGCTATCAAAATTAGTATTATTAGCACTACTACAAATTATAAATGTTACTTCTATATTATCCATAATCTAAAAAATATATTTCCTTTGTGTTTATTTCTGAAAGTTCTGAAATCACTATGATGAATATCTAATTTAATAAAATACACTATAAAGTAAAATGTATTACTATCTCAATATTATTTCCCAAGTTCTAAAATATCTAAGACATCTATAATAAAACCAAGTTTGTATGTCTTATAAACCAGAACTCTTTATTAACTGCATTTTGCTTTGGCAAGATCTTAAAATATCTTCTGATTAATGTTCAACATAGGATAAATTAATTATACTGAATACTAATTCTTTGTTTTTCTTTGCCCCCCCCCCGCCCTAATCCTAATTATTTGGGCACTGATAACCCATGCATATGTAAGATGTATCTACTAGCCAAACTATCCTCCCCAACCATGCCATATAACTGACTCATTATTATTATTATTATTTTTAAAATATATTTTATTGATTTTTTACAGAGAGGAAGGGAGAGAGATAGTTAGAAACATCGATGAGAGAGAAACATCAATCAGCTGCCTCCTGCACATCTCCCACTGGGGATGTGCCCGCAACCCAGGTACATGCCCTTGACCGGAATCGAACCTGGGACCTCTCAGTCCGCAGGCGGACGCTCTATCCACTGAGCCAAACCGGCTTTGGCTCATTATTATTTTAATATTCTCTAAAATTTTATACTACTCCAAAGGTATTCTTTCCTATGTTATTTTACCTTCTGATAAATTTCATTTCAGAAGTTTTATTTTTAAAAAGGAAAACAGAACATATCATCAGATAGTGAATAAGAATGTATTTGCTAAATACAACCATTAAATGACTGAATAAAACATTTCAATATAACTCTATTATTACTAAATGCCAATCTTCCTAGACCCGTGGTCAGCAAACTGCGGCTCGAGAGCCACATGCAGCTCTTTGGCCCCTTGAGTGTGGCTCTTCCTAAGCCTTAGGAGTACCCTAATTAAGTTAATAACAATGTACCTACCTATATAGTTTTAAGTTTAAAAAAATTGGCTCTCAAAAGAAATTTCAATCGTTGTACTGTTGATACTTGGCTCTGTTGAATAATGAGTTTGCCGACCACTGGTCTAGACTACTGGTTCTCAGAAGATTGTAACTTTTCCCAAAACAAGCATTCCTTGGTCCTTAATCTAAAAGTGCAAAACCAGAACCAGCAGTTTGGACTTAATTTCTATCACATTTATCAATGACACTAACCTCCAACAAGAGAAGTGAGTCATACTCGGATTTGAAGCAATGAAACGAGAATCTCAAAAGCAATCTTGAATACTGTGCTTCCCCATTAGAGAGCAAAGTTCGAACCTAGACTGTCTGCCGAGATTGAAAGGAGCAATTGGTTGTACAGCAATTGTTCCACGATGTCTCAGTGGCAGGAATGAGGGATAATCTGCAAATGCTGTGAGCTTTCTTCCCTGTGGAGAAACTGGTGCTCCCAGTCTGAGGTGCCCTTCCCGCATTAGTGGGAAACCTGTGGTAGTTTCAGACTGAGTAGCAGAGGTGATATCAGAGCCAAAAGCAAAAGGAGTGAATGCTGTTACCAGGTGTGATGGGGCAATGCTTGCTTCAGCATTAGTAAGGGTGCTGGTACCCAGTCCAAAAGCCCCTGTAATCACTGTAGGTTGTATTTAAGCAGTATTGCCAAAGTTTGATTTTGGTACACTTTTTTTTTTAAGTAGACACATTAAGTGGCAGCAAAGTTACATAGCTCCTGTCAAATTATGTTTTAAATTTTAACAGTTTACATCCATCACCATTTAACCTCCTACACCAACCTCCACGTCCTCTCACCCCCTCTCTGCGCCGCCACCGCCCCCCCCCCCAGCAAATACCACACTGTTGTCCAGGATGGAGACTTGGCTTGGGGTAGTGAACACACAATACAGGGTACAGATGATGTGTTGTGAAACTGCACCTGAACCTGTATAATTTTGTTAACCAGTGTCACCCCAATAAATTCAATAAAAAGGAAAAAATAAATACTAACAGGTTACAAAAATGCTGTTCTATATTATTTCCTCTCAATATAGAACAAAAGATAACCAGATATTAAAACTTTAAGTTATTAGATAGCTAAAAGAATAGGTGAGAATTACAGAAAGAATACTCCAGCTTTCATGAGGCTAATCAGGCACTAATGAAAGAAATGGCTGGGTCCAACTAGATTCACATAGAAAATTATTAAAAGAGTGCTCCCTTTAAAATTCTGAGATGCAGGAGGGAAGAATGCATAGTCAAGGTCATTATAATGATAAATAGATAAAGATCTCTCTAGAGAAAGACACTTAATAAGCCAGCAGCCTAATTCCAAGATGATATATGTCCAAAATTCAGTGAGTACTCCTCCTATGGCTCACATAAAATGAAGGGAGACCACAAATCAAAATTCAATGTGCCTTGTGCCTCAAATCTAAGATGGCTTCAATTTATAAGACTGTATTGGAAATGAGTGGCGTAATTCCAAATTGATGACTTAGAAATAACATGCCATCTCTTTACCCTTTCTGTACTCTAAACTGAAAGTTTGTCTTTGAAAGACGACTAGAGCTGTATCCACCAAAAGAATCAAAGGGTAGCCCTAGCTGGTTTGGCTCACTGGATAGAGCATCGGCCTGCGGACTCAAGGGTCCCAGTTTCGATTCCAGTCAAGGGCCTATACCGTGGCTGCAGGCACATCGCCAGTGGGGGGTGTGCAGGAGGCAGTTGATCGATGCTTCTAACTGTATCCCTCTCCCTTCCTCTCTGTAAAAAATAAATAAAATATATTTTTAAAAAAGAATCAAAGGGTACTAGTCTTATCCTAGGAAAATCTAGTTGCTACTGGGGCAGAAGTTGATGTAACTGGTGTTCCAAAGCTGAATCTTGTAGTCTGGCACTGTGTACTGAATGACAACAGGCCATTAGAAGATGTACTTATAACTGGTTGGGATGGAATCCCAAAATTAAACCCTGTTATACCAGGTGTGGAGGAGGTAAACCTGTAGCTGAAGTGGTGGTTGTTCCCTTTGTGGAATCAAGTGAACCCACCTGTAAGGGTATCAGTTCCTCCAAAATTAAACCTGTTCACGACCCCAAACCCTAAATGGGGGTAAGAGAGGGATGGAAGAAAAAAAGTTTAGAGATCTCAATTAGACCTCCAAGATGGTGGATCAAGACACATTGGAATCACTTTTTTGTACTCCAAACTCATTTCTAGAAATAACAGTTTAAAAGCACTTAATAAAAATATTTTGCCAATGCCTAGGTGGCATGGCTCAGTGGTTGAGTGTTGACCTCTGATCCAGAAGGTCATGGTTCGATTCCCGGTCAGGGCACATGCCTGGATTGGGGGCTTGAAACCCAGTGGGGGCATGCGGGAGACAGCCAGTCGATGATTCTCTCTCATCATTGATGTTTCTATCTCTCTTTCTCTCCCTTCCTCTCTGAAATCAATAAAAAAATTTAAAAAAAAATTTGTAAAACTACAAAGCAGAGTTTTTGAAGAAAGAATATCATTTGTTAGGTGCCAGAAAGAAAGGGCATTTATGTCAATCAACAGAATTGAAGCTATTCTGTCCAAGGGGGTGACTTGAATGAGGTGTGTGCCTTAATTAGAAATATGCTAAGTTGTGTGTACCATTTGAAGCCATAGAGTAAGGCCATAGGTTCCTCAATTAGCAGAGACCTAGTGAAGCTTAAATCTGGGAAACATCTATAGGACAATGGAAAAAGCAATGGAAACATGCAGGAATCCCAAGCTGGTACAGAAAATATACATAGGTGGCTCAAATTCCATTTACCTTTGAGGAGTGGAAACTTCAAGCTAAGATGCAAACATAAAAATTGGTTAGAAGCTGATGAAACCTTTAGGGCCCAGGCAAGTATCCCACTTCCTAGATCACACATGGTCATAAAAAGCCCCCAGAAGATTAACTCATACACAAGAATTACAAAACATCTAAGTAAGTGGTATATAGACCCCCCAAAAGAATTCTTATCCAAGGAGTTAGAAATAATAAAGTAATATGTATGGCACATTAAAATATATGTTTAATATGCTCAAAGAGCTCAAGAAAGAAAAACCATCCTTAAACCAAACAAGTGAATGTGAAAAAGAACCAAGAAGAAGTCTAAGAAATGGATATCAGTATTATAAATAAAAATGCTCAAGTGATAGATTTAAATAGTAGACTAGATACACTTTTAAAGAGACAAAATTGAATAAATTATAAGAGAGAACAGAAGAAATCTGCCAGAACACAAGATGGACAAAATGATAGAAAGAAGAGATAAATTAAGAGATAAGGCTAAAACAAAAGGTAAACTTCAATATATATCCAGAATGAATGCCAGAAGGAAAAAATAGAATGGCAGAAACATTATTCAATGAATTAATAAGGGAGTTTACTAGAACTGAAGAAAAATGAGTCCTCACATTAAAAAAGCCACCGTGCAAGAAGGCAACCCCTCCCCACCACTATATACACATGCATACCTTTTATATACAATATATTGAAACACTAGAATATTAAGTACAGAGAAAAAAATCTGAATATTACCGGAGGGGGAAAAAACCCATCCTATCTAATAAAGAGGGAGTATGCAAATTGACTGTCACATCATCACAAAGATGGCGGTGCCCACAGACCCACCAGATCCCCCCAGTCCTTTCAGCCCTGCCATGGAAGTGGCAGGTGCACAGTGTGGTCAGACCCGCCCTCAGCCCCCCAGCCGCCTAGGGCCAGCCCGAAGCGCAGGCAAGTCTCGGGTGTTGGCTGCCCAGCCACCTAGAGCCAGCCCAAGGTGCAGGCAAGCCTTGGATGTTGACTGCCCAGCCAATGCCAGAGGTGCAGGCAAGGCTCGGATGGTGCCTGTCCAGTTACCTAGGGCTGCCCGAGGTAACCAGGGCAGGCTGAGGCTTATGCTGCCGGCACTGGCAGCAGCAGAGATGTGATGGGGGTATTGCCTTCCCCTGATCACTGGGTTGCCTCCTGCCCCTGAGGGCTCCCAGGCTGTGAGAGCGGGCAGGTCGGGCTGAATTTTCATGCACCAGGCCTCTAGTTTACCTAATAAGGAGTAACAACCAGAATGACAGCAGGCCCTTCATTAGCAAAAATAAATGTTAAAAGATGATGGAATAATATCTTTAAAACGTTAAAAAAAATCATTGTATACTTATAATTCTATCCCAATCAAGATTTATACAATGGGATGTGACTAAAGATCAATTTTTACACAATAGCTCTGAAAGTAAATTCTAAGAAATCAGTTTTAAAAAAAAACACATTTCTTCCATTTAAGAACCCCATTACTTTAATGCACCAGTAAGAAAAGAAAAAACACCAACCTGTCACAATTCCTTTCTATCACTTAATTTTTTTTATACTTTTGAAAGAGCTCTTTTCAATGTAGACACAGGTTTTAACCAAACATGCATACATTAAGAAAAAATATTCTGAATCCAATTTTCAACTCAAATTCCTTGAGATTTTCTGTGCCACCAGGACCATTGTTGATCCAGTATTTCTTCAAAGAAATCGTGAGGGAACTAAAAGCCATTTTCACTATCTTTCAAGCCAGCTTTGCAAATGTGTAGACTAGTCTTTTTTCTCCCACTTCAGCATAATCAATAACTAAATCCAATTCACTATCTCCTCCATTTTTGCCCCACAATCATTGGTTTCTAGGACCTAAAGGTAATACCTTGTTAGCTCAGGGATTTTTCACCCAAGCCACCCATTACACAAGTTTTCATTCTAGACATTGTGATATTACAGGAACAATTATGATGTCACAACTGTCACTTGGTCAAAAAGATTGCAAGATCCATCAGTTATTAAGACTCATTTTAATTTCAGAGATGTTAAAATATGAAAAACCATACCTCTTAAAAATTGAAACACATTATCTTTAATAGAGTTAGTATGAGGGTATAAGTGAACACCTTCCCAAGGACAATATTTATCTGAATGTGTTAGTTGACATACTTGTTAAGTTATATACACATTTTAAAACTTTAAACATGTAAACTCTAAATGGTGATTTCAAGTGTAATAACTCAATCCTGGAAGGCACAAAAAGGGAGACATTCTGGGTATTTGTGTATTTAGTCTAATATTCCCAAAGGTACTACTCTCCTGAGATTATGTTATTATAAACTAGAAGCCTGGTGCACAAAAATTTGTGCACTCGGGCGGGAGGGGGGTCCCTCAGCCCGGCCTGCGCCCTCTTGCAGTTTGGGACCCCTCAGGAGATAACACCCTGCTTACTTAGGCCTGCTCCTGGGTGGCAGAGGGCAGGCCCAATCTCTAGGTGCAGCCCC
>NW_006282181.1:137201-138619 GCF_000327345.1 Myotis davidii | reverse complement strand
GGCGGAAGCTGCACGGATCAGCCGCTGCCCCCGCCCCTGCTGCCCCTCCCCTGCTGTGTGCAGAGCCATCTTGTGATGGTGTTAGGGTGTGAGGGTCAATTTGCATATTATCTCTTCAATATATAGGATATGCTAAGGCCACTCAACCAATTGCTATGATGTGCACTGACCACCAGAGGCAGACAGTCGACTAGTCGACCAGTTGCTATGATGTGGACTGACCACCAGAGGGCAGAAGCTCTGGCTTATAGGTTAGCTTGCTGCTGGGGTTCAGCCAATTGGGACTAAGCAAGATAGGCTAGACATGTGCTGGAGCCCGGCTGTGGTCACTCCCCAACTGGCCAACCTCCCACATCACTCCCTGGCCCTGATTGTGCACTGGTGGGGTCCTTTAGCCTGGCCTGTGCCCTCTTGCAATCTGGGACCCTTGGGGGATGTTGGAGAGCCGGTTTCAGCCCGATCCCACAGGCCAGGGTGAGGGACCCCACTGGGTGGACGAATTCATGCACCGGGCCTCTAGTTTATATATATTGAAGCCTAAGCAACTGTTCGACTGTTCGACCAGTAGCTATGACATGCACTGACCACCAGAAGGCAGATGCTCAATGCACAGGCATGGAAAGATCAAACAGACTGATGAATCTCAGAAGGCAGGGGGGAGGGGAGAGGACGGGAAGAGTTTAATCAAAGATCTTATATGGAGAACCAAGATGGTGGCATAAGATATACACTTGTACTTGCTGCCCCCCACAATCTCACCAAAACTACAACTAAAAGACAAAATGGCTATCATCCAGAACCATGGGAAAGCTGGCTGAGTGGACATTCTACAACTAGAAGAAAAGAAAAAAGTGCATTGAGACTGAGTAGAAGGTGCGGAGGTACCAAGAGCAGAGGTACGGAGGCACATGAAATGGGCTGGCAACTGGGTGTGCTGTTTTTTTTCAATTGGAAGGGAGATACAAGCTCCCGACTACCCTGAACTCTAGTTTCTGGCGAGACACTGGGGACCCAGACTCCTTTGGGGAGAAACTGAACTGTCTGGCATTGGGTCAGAAAGCAAAGGTGGATTTCTCACAGAGCTGCTCGCAGGGATCATTGTTGTTGTGGGAGCACGGGACTCAGGGACACAGAGACTTGGAGACCCAGAGACAGGGAGACGGGGAGACAGCTGACTGACAGCCATCACTGTTTGCTTCGCCCTGGTGATTCCCTGAGACCCTGTCCCGCCCAATTTACAACCCCACCCAAGCTGTGCGCAGCAGCTTTGCCTGTCCTTTCATCTTTCCTTTCTCAGGCTAAAAGCCTGTCAAACAAGCTGGGTCAGGGAGCCCCAAATCTGTCAATAAAAGGCCAAAAACCTGCACCAGCACCATCCTGCCTTGCTTCACAGCTGGGTCTCATCTGGGCACTTACAA